>NC_079195.1:10941262-11091262 GCF_029499605.1 Hyla sarda
TCATCTGCCGCCTGCCTGCTAGGATCTAGATGACCCATGAAGCCATTGATTCTGGTAAACTGTTTGCAACTTCTGACGGTGAGTGCTCTGCTTTTGCCTTTCTTTGGTGTTACATATACATCATCCCTATCATTGGAGTTTAGCGTCACCCGTCGTTTGTACCTGAATACACCTGTAGCCATTTTTAGGCTGACATACCTGTTTGCTGCATAAGGAGTTACATGTGGTGCCAGTTTCTTTCTTGAGTATAGTGATTCTTATATTAACCGTTCTGTGTCCATAGGCTGGAGGTACCAGGTGACGCTCAATCTCACGGGGACAATGTTTCTCATGGGATCGTTCAATGTCTCTCTTTGTGGAAAGATGGAGTGTTCCCCTCAGTATGTCCTCCACAGGTCAGTCATTGTCCTATCTGCTCATAGTTGGTTTATGAGGAGTATTGTGATGGTTCTCTTATGGTATTTTATCTTTTTTTTAGTGGGTTCATTCACTCTGGGAGAACTTACTCCTCATTCGTTGATGTGGATATGGACATTTACCCGGTCATCAAGGTAGAATTTACCTGGCAGAGAGATATCATTGATGTCATCTCCCCAACACTGGGGGTCACAGCAATGGCGGTTCAATATGGACCCAGTGGGACAATGTAAGTACGGTATCTTTTTATGCATCTTTGAGATGTTGGGGGCAACATTGGCTTCTGTTCCCTTTTAAGGACTGTCTACAAGGAGTCCAAGCTGATACCAGTATGAATGGAGATCAAAGGGGAGATTTATCAAAACTTGGGCAGAGGAAATGTTGTCAAGTTGCCCATAGCAACCAATCAGATCGCTTTCATTTTTCACCGGCCAAAAAAAAAAAAATGGAAGCAGTCTGGTTGCTATTGGCAACTCGGGAACGTTTCCTCTGGACAGGTTTTGCTAAATCTCCCCTAAGTCTTATTTTCCATAAATAGTTCCTCTCATGGCACTTTATCAGGTTCTTCAGGATTATGGCTTTCTATGGAAGGGTGCATCACATGATTTTGCTATGCAGTTTCCGTATACTGTGTGTAATTTTGTATGGGGAAAACTGTATACATAGACATCCCATGCAACAAGATACAACTGGTTGTGTAGGTCTCTGGTCCTGTACGCCACTGTTTCCCAACCAGGGTACCTCCAGCTGTTGCAAAACTACAACTCCCAGCATGCCTGGACAGCCTCTGGCTGTCCAGGCATGCTGGGAATGTATTTTGTATGTTTTTTTTGAAACAGCTGGAGGCACCATGGTGTACAGTTTTGTGTGGGTTTTATTATTTACCATACAAAACATAGATTTAAAAAACCGATTTCTACAGTACCATACATTATTTTTATTTTTGTTATTTATTTTTATTATTGGGCATTGACTTCATTCCTTTGTCTTCCAGGTTTCACTTTTGTGGCAATGGCGTGACTGAAGAAGGAAACCTCCAAACCCTTGAATCTTGTAATGTTAACAGTAGAATAAAATCCTGATAAAATTATAATTTGTGGTCTGAGTTGATTCGGTAACTTAAAGCTTGGTTTAATGACTGTTGCCGACCTGCCAGTATAGCCCGCCCCAGCTGGTCGTTTGGGGGGGGGGGGGGGGTAGTAGAATAGGAACTGATTTCTATAAAACAAAGCTTCACTGCCAGTTTACGGAGTGCTTATTTCTCCTTTATCATAACTGGCTGGTTATGGTGAATGAAATATTGGGGGGGGGGGGGGGGGGAGGAGGAATTAACTTGTAATTGTGGTGAGGGTAGATGGCATTCACTCTGTATTTATACCAGGCTGTGGCAGAGCCTCTATTCCACCCGCAGGAATACCGCTGGATCCTGGGCTTGGCACCAGGGCAAATAATTGACTCCAAGTTACAGAACAGCAGCTTTACTGAGTCAGACAGGTGTAACAGTCTGTACAGCTTGGCTAGGTCCATGGAGGTGACCAGTGACTTCAGAGACCACAGGGCTTGCTGGGACTTATAGTGGACTTGGATAATTTGATGTAGACCACGCTGACTTGAGACAGTTTGACTTGGACTGACTTGACTGAGACAGACTATGACAGACTTTACCCAGTTTGTGGCTTACCAGGTTTTGACTATGACCTGGGGGTAGTGGACTTGTGGATCAGTGGCTCTGTGGTAGACATTAGGCCTCTTTAGGAAACACTTTCAGGACTTGACCTCACTGTAGCTCAGCAAAGACTCAGAGGAAGCTTCACCCAGGGCTTATATGGGGGAGACTCTGGAGGGGTCCCATAGGTCACCCTGTATGTCACTGGTACCTTCCCTGGTTACAATAATACTTTAAAGGCATAGATTAATTATGTACATTGCATTGGGTAACACATACACTATTTAACTATTCATTATGTGATCCCTGGGCCTCCCTGGAGTCTGCCTGAGAGGGCTGCCATGGTACAGGGGTGCAACTCCAGTACTGGGCCACCACAAACTCCCCCTCTTAACAGCTGTCCTTGGTGCCCAGTCCTGGATGATGATGATGATGGTGGGGGGGGGGGAGGGACAACATGTTGCCACTGAGGCTTGTTGATAACAATAACAGTTCCTGGGGAATTTTAAGACAATGTCCTTCTCAGGGCTGGTGAATAGACTGAGGAAAGTCCATGTGGCATTGCTCTTAATGTCCTTACATGCTCATTTGATGATATGAATAACTTAGACAATGATATAAACATGTGAGATTTTTAGCACTTGCAGCTGCATGCTGGAGAATAAGGATAAACTTGGATCGAGCTGCCGGAGGTTCCCTAACTGAATGCCATTTGCTGCTGGGGCCCTTCGGCTATAGCTACTTCTCCCCAGAACATTACACAAATAGCAAATATAAATTTTCTGATGATATTACCTATACTCATAGTAGCTCTGTCACTGTATGTGTTTTACCTAGGCTTCCAGGAGAACTCTCTGGCCAGTAAAGCACCCTGTACACGATGGATAGGAAAATAGTTAGACATTAGATATGGCATTTGATGACTGATGTGGACTTAAAATATAGACTGGTTAGCTACAGTCCTAACTAGACATTTGACTAGTTTAGATATGCACAACACTGACTATCTGTACGTGAAATGACATTATGTATTCTATACTATTCTTCTCTGTACCTGGCTGGTAACTGTCCTGGTGTAGACCTTAGGGATCTGTGCAGCACCACCTCTGGGGAATCAGGGACCCTTGGAGCTTCAGCCGGATCTTCTTCAGTGAACTCAGGAGCTGGAATTGGTTCAGAACCTGCTGGACTCAGGATCGCTGGCATTTGTACCGGAGACATTGTTGGCGCTCTGGAGACAGGTGTATAAGCCGGAGCCAAAGGTGATAGAGCAGGGACTAGAGTGTTGACTAACATTGGTTGGCTTAGTCCCGGGGTTGGAGACACATAGAAGAATGCTGGATGATTTGGAGAAAACAAGTATCTCAGTCCTCTAGGTTAAATTAGTGGAGAAAGATATGTGTAAAAATATTTAAAAAAAAGTGATATTAAAAACCAGGTATGGAATGGTATTGAAAGTAAATTGGATAATATTCTATTCAAACAATAAACCAATAATATATAAAATGCTGCTTGTTTATATCTAATTTGTTCAGAATGGGATCTAGAATATAACCAGCTCTAGAACGGTAACTGCCTTTTGTGTGATACAGCTTGAACAGTACTTTTTAGGGCAAGCTGGGATTTGTAGTCTCCGTGGGTAAAGTCTTCAGCAAATATCCGTATATACAGAATGGGCTTAAATGTTGGCACCCCTGAAATTTTTCTAGATGAAGTATTTCTCACAGAAAAGGATTGCAGTAACACATGTTTTGCTATACACATGTTTATTCCCACTGTGTGAATTGGAACTAAACCAAAAAAAGGGAGGGAAAAAAAGCAAATTGAACATAATGTCACCAAACTCCAAAAATGGTCTGGACAAAATGATTGTCACCCTTTAACCCCTTAAGGACTCAGGGTTTTTGCACTTTTGTTTTTTCCTCCTTACCTTTTAAAAATCGTAACCCTTTCAATTTTCCACCTAAAAATCCATATTATGGCTTATTTTTTGCGTCTCCAATTCTACTTTGCAGTGACATTAGTCATTTTACCCAAAAATGCACGGCGAAACGGAAAAAAAAAATCATTGTGCAACAAAATCGAAAAAAAAAAACGCCATTTTGTAACTTTTGGGGGCTTCCGTTTCTACTCGGTGCATAATTCGGTAAAATTGACACCTTATTATTCTGTAGGTCCATACGGTTAAAATGATCCCCTACTTATATAGGTTTGATTTTGTCGCACTTCTGGAAAAAATCATAACTTTTTTTAATGTCTGATAAGGGCGGCACAGTCACTGTGATGGACAAGGTTGTTTACATGCAACAAATAAATGATCTACTCTCAGACACAAATGTGTATAAAAGATTGGATACTAATCCTACCGCCAAGTTTAAAAATGAGTTGGATAGATTACTGAGCGAGGGTGTTAGCTTGGGTGTCATTTCAAACAGGGATAAGGAATACATGCTGGTGGATGAACCCATTATCCCCATCATGTATGGCCTACCCAAAACCCATAAACTAATTTCACCCCCCCCCCCCCCTATGAGACCGATTGTATCTTCTTGCGGCTCCCTTTTTAGAAAAACTTTCCATATGGACTGATCAAATGCTTCAGCCCATGGTCCAAAGGGTTCCTGGGTATCTTAAAGATTCTAGAGATGTTCTTAGAGCTTTTGAACACCTAACATGGAGGCAAGAGCATAGTTGGTTGACTTGTGATGTTGTCTCATTGTACACCAGCATTCCCTGGTATGTTGCCATGGAGGCACTGGTGTACCATTTAGACAACACAGTGACTATGCCATTGATTTAAAATGAGCACATGATATCTCATGACACATAACTATTTTTCTTTTGATCGTATGTTTTTTATCCAATCCAGTGGTGTTTCAATGGGCGCTAGACACTCACCTTCCTTAGCCAATCTGACTATGTCATATTGGGAATCCAAGTACCTTTTCTCAACATCCAATCCATTTGTCTCCCACGTGCAGTGGTATGGCAGATTCATAGATGATCTCCTCCTGATTTGGAGGGGTGATATGTCTGCCATACCACTGTTCCTGGAATACATCAATGACAATTCTTACAATCTGAAATTCACTTACCATTCACACCCATCCAACATTTCTTTCCTTGACCTTGAATTTAGCTCAGTGCCAGACCATATTATTTCTGTTTCTACGTTCCGTAAACCCACTGCAGGGAACACTATTCTTAGAGCTGATAGCAATCATCCGCCACATACCATCAGGGCTATTCCAGTAGGAGAATTCACACGGATAAGGAGAAATTGTAGTGGTCCCTCTACTTGCGAGTCTCAAATCAGTGAGGCTTCGCGTAGGCTTGCGAGTAGAGGTTATACTACACGTACTTTATCCAGAGCTAAAACCATTGTTGCCAAAAAGGACCGCTCTCTTCTAATTTCCCCACCTATTAATTGTACACAACACAGTCGCTCTAATTTTCAGAGTAAACCGGTCATAGCACTCACTTATTCTCCCCAATTTACACAGGTCAAGAACATTATCAATAGACACCTCCATTTCCTGAGACAGGACGAAATTGTAGCAAAAATATTATCCAAAGGTTGTCACATAGTCCCAAAAAAGGCAAAGACCCTGGGAGATATTCTATCCCCTAGTTTGGCATTGTCCAACACAGTTAACAGAAATAACTGGTTGAGTAATAGAGGATTTTTTAAATGTAGCGGCAGGATTTGCAGAACATGTAATTATGCTAAATTATGCACACAATTTTCCAATGCAGAGCAAACCAAAAATTATCAAATAAAAGATTATATTAACTGTAACCACCATAATGTAATTTATGTCATTGAGTGTTCGCAGTGCCAACTCAAATATGTAGGCTCCACTTCTAGGAAACCTAGGGTCAGAGCGCTGGAACATCTCAATGACATAACCAGCAATGCCGTAAGAAACCAATCGGCAGCATCTTTACATTTTAAAACTGTACATGGTGGTCACATTAATTATTTTCAAATTTATGCTATAGAACGTGTTCACATAGGACCCCATGGTGGTTGTGTGCGGCGAAAATTATTGGAACGTGAAGCATTCTGGCAATTCAATTTGGGCACTAGTGCACCGAAGGGTTTGAATTTAAAGAGAGAATTGCTGTTCCATTACTAGCGCCGCATTCACACACACGATTGTTCTACTTTTACAGTCGATTATAACTGGTGTACATTTTACATGTTTTTTTCTTTATTCACCATGTTATATTTCTGTGTTGTATAAGCCATTTATGTAAAATCACATATTAGTGTATTGTTTTTAGCATTTTGTACTTTTACTAACATTTTGTCTGTTTTGTATTAGTATCCTCCTCTACACCGTTGTCAGCGGTTTCAGTGTAGTTTAATTGGTGGCCAATTCTCCACCCACTACCTGTCCGGTATTTAACTGACACCTGTGTAGATGGATGACATCACTGACGAAGGGCGCATGCGCCTGAAACGCGTCTGATCTGCTGGTTGCTTTTACTGTGAGTTCTAATAAAGTCTGGATTTCTACTGACCCACGCTGGATCATCTCTTCTTCTTATTAAAAAATCATAACTACATGCAGGAAAATTTATACGTTTAAAAATGTCATCTTCTGACCCCTATAACTTTTTTATTTTTCCACGTACAGGGCGGTATGAGGACTCATTTTTTGCGCCGTGATCTGAAGTTTTTATCGGTATGATTTTTGTTTTGATCGGACTTTTTGATCACATCATTCATTTAATGGTATAAAAAGTGACCAAAATACGCTTTTTGGGACTTTGGAATTTTTTTGTGCGTACGCCATTGACCGTGCGGTTTAATTAATGATATATTTTTATAGTTCGGACATTTACGCACGTGGCGATACCACATATGTTTATTTTATTTATTTTTTATACAGTTTTATTTTTTTTATGGGAAAAGGGGGGGTGATTCAAACTTTTATTAGGGAAGGGGTTAAATGACCTTTAACACTTTTTTTTTTTTTACATTTTTTTTTGCAGTGTTATAGGTCCCATAGGGACCTATAACACTGCACACACTGATCTCCTATGCTGATCACTGGCGTGTATTAACACGCCTGTGATCAGCATTATCGGTGCTTGACTGCTCCTGCCTGGATCTCGGGCACGGAGCAGTCATTCGTCGATCGGACACCGAGGAGGCAGGTAAGGGCCCTCACGGTGTCCGATCAGCTGTTCGGGACGCCGCGATTTCACCGCGGCGGTCCCAAACAGCCCGACTGAGCAGCCGAGATACTTTCAGTTTCACTTTAGAAGCGGCGGTCAGCTTTGACCGCCACTTCTAAAGGGTTAATACCGCACATCGCCGCGATCGGCGATGTGTGGTATTAGCCGCGGTTCCCGGCCGTTGATGAGCGCCGAGACCGAAGCGATATGATGCAGGATCGCGGCGTGATCCTGCTTCATATGGCGGGAGCCGGCGCAGGACGTAAATATACGTCCTGCGTCGTTAAGGGGTTAAAAATTGTGAAAAAAAATAAGATTGTTTCCAGCATGTGATGCTCCTTTAAACTTACCTGGGGCAAATAACAGGTGTGGGCAATATAAAAATCACACCTGAAAGCAGATGAAAAGGAGAGAAGTTCACTTAGTCTTTGCATTGTGTGTCTGCGTGTGCCACACTAAGCATGGACAACAGAAAGAGGAGAAGAGAACTGTCTGAGGACTTGAGAACAAAAATTGTGGAAAAATATCAACAATCTCAAGGTTACAAGTCCATCTCCAGAGATCTAGATTTGCCTTTGTCCACAGTGCGCAACATTATCAAGAAGTTTACAACCCATGGCACTGTAGATAATCTCCCTGGGCGTGGACGGAAGAGAAAAATTGATGAAAGGTGTCAACGCAGGATAGTCCGGATGGTGGATAAGCAGCCCCAAACAAGTTCCAAAGATATTCAAGCTGTCCTGCAGGCTCAGGGAGCATCAGTGTCAGCGCGAACTATCCGTCAACATTTAAATGAAATGAAACGCTATGGAGGAGACCCAGGAGGACCCCACTATGGAGGAGACCCAGGAGGACCACACTATGGAGGAGACCCAGGAGGACCCCACTATGGAGGAGACCCAGGAGGACCCCACTATGGAGGAGACCCAGGAGGACCCCACTATGGAGGAGACCCAGGACGACCCCACTATGGAGGAGACCCAGGAGGACCCCACTATGGAGGAGACCCAGGAGGACCCCACTATGGAGGAGACCCAGGAGGACCCCACTATGGAGGAGACCCAGGAGGACCCCACTGCTGACACAGAGATAAAAAAAAAAAAGCGAGACTACATTTTGCCAAAATGAACTTGAGTAACCAAAATCCTTCTGAGAAAACGTCTTGTGGACAGATGAGACCAAGATAGAGCTTTTTGGTAAAGCAAATCATTCTACTGTTTACCGAAAACTGAATGAGGCCTACAAAGAAAAGAACACAGTACCTACAGTGAACTATGTTACTATGTTTTGCTATACACATGTTTATTTCCTTTGTGTGTATTGGAACTAAACCAAAAAAGGGAGGAAAAAAGGCAAATTGGACATAATGTCACCAAACTCCAAAAATGGTCTGGACACAATTATTGGCCCCCTTAACTTAATATTTGGTTGCACACCCTTTGGAAAAAATAACTGAAATCAGTGGCTTCCTATAACAATCAATAAGCTTCTTACACCTCTCAGCCGGAATGTTGGACCACTCTTCCTATAACAATCAATAAGCTTCTTACACCTCTCAGCCGGAATGTTGGACCACTCTTCCTTTACAAACTGCTCCAGGTCTCTCTTATTGGAAGGCGCCTTTTCCCAACAGTAATTTTAACTGTCAGCTTACCCCCCCCCCCCACACTAACCAGTGGTACTGGCTGGTAGTGCGGGGGATGCTGATCAGTTTGATGCTTACAGTGCCAGGATCCGTCGCGCCGTTCAGCTGTAATCTTCTATTTACTGTATATGTTAATTAGGTGCTAACTTGCACCGGCAGGGCTAACTGGCACTCTGACATCAGCGGTTCTGGCTGCAGTGCCGCCCAGCTCATCAATATTCCTCCAATATTGATGAGCTGGGCAGCGCTGCGACCAGAACCTCTGATGTCATAGTGCCAGATAGCCCTGCCGGTGCAAGTTAGCACCTAATTAGCCGTACAGTGTGACCCAAAATCCATTGGTAATCCTCAGATTTCATGATGTTTGCATTGATAGGACTTTTTGATCGCTTTTTATTCATTTTTTTTATTATATAAAAAGTGACCAAAAAGACACTATTTTGGACCTTGGAATTTTTTTTGCGCGCACGCCATTGACCGTGCGGTTTAATTAATGATATATTTTTATAATTCGGACATTTCCGCACTCGGCGATATCACACATGTTTATTTTTATTTACACTGTTTTTTTTTATGGGAAAAGGGGGGTGATTCAAACTTTTAATAGGGGAGGAGTTAAATGATCTTTATTCACTTTTTTTCACTTTTTTTTGCAGTGTTATAGCTCCCATAGGGACCTATAACACTGCACACACTGATCATTGTTATCCCATAGGGACCTATAACACTGCACACACTAATCTTTTACATTGATCAATGGTTTCTCATAGGAAACCAGTGATCGATGATTCTGCCGCTTGACTGCTCATGTCTGGATCTCAGGCACTGAGCAGTCATTCGGCGATCGGACAGCAAGGAGGCAGGTAGGGACCCTCCAGCTGTCCTGTAAGCTATTCGGGATGCCGCAATTTCACCACGGCTATCCCGAACAGCTCCCTGAGCTAATCAGCATACTTTCACTTTAGACGCGGCGTTCAACTTTGAACACCGCGTCTAAAGGGTTAATAGCGTGCGGCACCGCGATCAATGCTGCGCGCTATTAGCCACGGGTCCCGGCCGTTGTTAGAGGCCGGGCCCGACCCGCTATGACGCTGGGCCACGCCGTGGCTCCGCATTATAGATCGGGAGCGGACTCAGGGCGTACAGGTACGCCCTGGGTCCTTAACAGGTTGAAGACAGTATGGCTCAATCTTTTTACAGAGTGTGAAATTAAGAACAAAGAACTAGAGAATAAATTCATATCTGTAAATAAGGATAAAGCCAAGTTAAAAAATTTTTTTACATGGTACAAATATTTAATAACTATGTTAACCAAGAAGAGAATAAGACTGATGCTATACAGTGTGATAATGATAATAACAAGTCAGAGTCAAACTATATCTGTGCCGACACATGATACTGAATTTGTGTCTCCATGTAGTACAGTGCAGTCAGCCGCTGAGATCTGTCAAAGTGACAGGTTGATGCAAATTAAAGGGGTTTTCCGGTGCTTAAACATCTTATCTCCTATCCAAAGGATAGGGGATAAGATGCCTGATCACGGGAGTCCCCCGCTGGGGACCCCCGTTTGTAATCAGACCCGGAGCTTGTTCGCTCCGGGACTGATTACCGGCGACCGCAGGGCCGGTGGGGTGTGACGTCACGCCTCCGCCCCCGTGTGACGTCACGCTCCGCCCCTCAATGCAAGCCTACAGGAGGGGGCGTGATAGCTATCACGCCCCCTCCCGTAGGTTTGCATTGAGGGGCGGAGCGTGATGTCACATGGGGGCGGAGGCGTGACGTCACACGCCGCCCGCCCTGCGGTCGACCATAATCAGACCCGGAGCGAACACGCTCCGGGTCTGATTACAAACGGGGGGCCGCATGCATGATCCCGGGGGTCCCCAGTGGCGGGACTCCCGCGGTTAGGCATCTTATCTCCTATCCTTTGGATAGGGGATAAGATGTTTAAGCACCGGAGTACCCCTTTAAGGAGCAAACATATGACGGCATTTCATGAGGAGTTACAGATAGCAAGAAATGCAGAGATATTTGAATCACATGTAGCTAAATATGGTCTGACAGAGCAACAAAAAAACAAAATTCTTAGATTGTGGATTCCAATAGAAATCTGGCGAATTATAGAGTTAAATCAAATTGTCCAAGGTGATGACTGGTTGGGATTTGATGACGTAGACAGACTGACAATGCTCTGTACATGCATCAATAATGAGATTACAACTATTAATATTTTAAAGGGGTATTCCGGATAAAAACATTTTATCCACTATCCAAATGATAGGGTATAAGATGTCTGATTGCGGGGGGCGCACTGCTGAGACCCCCCGTGATCTCCCTGCAGCACCCGCATTCTATGCAGTGCTGAATCTCCAGTTTCGGGAACCTCCGGGACTGGGGACGTGACGTCACGCCATGCCACCACCATTCATGTCTATGGGAGGGGGCGTGACGTAC
Source organism: Hyla sarda (assembly GCF_029499605.1). NCBI lineage: Eukaryota > Metazoa > Chordata > Amphibia > Anura > Hylidae > Hyla > Hyla sarda. Next base: position 10,952,632 of record NC_079195.1, read on the forward strand.
GTCACGCCCCCTCCCATAGAGATGAATGGAGCAGCCATGGCGCGACATCACGTCACCAGTATACACATACCTATCGGGTTGGTCCCGGCGGCCATCAACGGCCGGGACCCGCGGCTAATACAGGACATCACCAATCGCGGTGATGCCCTGTATTAACCCTTCAGACGTGGCGATCAAAGCTGACCGCTGAATCTGAAGTGAAATTGACACTAACCCGGCTGCTCAGTCCGGCTGTTTGGGACCGCCGCGGTGATCGTGGCATCCCGAACAGCTTACAGGACACCGGGAGGAACCTTACCTGCCTCCTCGGTGTCTGCTCCGTGCCAGGTTCCCCTGCATTGTCCAGCGCTCATCACGTCGTCGCGCACGCCGCCCCAACATCCAATAGGAGTGGCGTGTGTAGCGACGTAAGGACGTCGACGGGATGACAGCGACGGAGAGCGTGGATCCCGGGGAAGAAGACGTCCGGAGCGTCGGGGACACGTGAGTATTACCTCCTATACCAGTGGTCTTCAACTTGCGGACCTCCAGATGTTGCAAAACTACCAGCATGCCCGGACAGCCAAAGACACTGCAGTTGTTACTTAAATTTAATGGTACCATGTTCAAATTATCAAAGGAAAGAAAATGTACATTCAGTGAGCGAATGATTGTGCTGAGTACGGGAAATGTATGTGCTATAGCTGTATGTGAATTCTGTGACTGAACGTATGTGATTGCAGTATGCTAATGGTTAAAATCACAAAAGGTTTAATATCAATTGGCCTTATATGGAGTGAAATACGAGTGCACAGTATTTTATTTTATATCAATTTATAGGAAGATAATTACATATTGGCCTATAAATACATATATTTCATGATTTCTAATGTTATTTTGAATTATTGTAGGTTCTAGGGATATTTTGTTCTATTTTATTCTTCCCAACTAGTTGTTATAATTAACTTTAAAGGGGTACTCCGCCCCTGGCATCTTATCCCCTATCCAAAGGATAGGGGATAAGATGTTAGATCGCCACGGTCCCGCTGCTGGGGACCCCGGGGATCGTCGCTGCAGCACCCCGCTATCATTACTGCGCAGAGCGGGTTCGCTCTGTGCGTAATGACGGGCGATACAGGGGCCGGAGCAGCGTGACGTCATGGCTCCGCCCCTCATGACATCACGGCCCGTCCCCTTAATGCAAGTCTATTGCAGGGGGCGTGACAACCGCCCCGCCCCCTTCCCATAGACTTGTGTCACGTCACGAGGGGGCGGAGCCGTGATGTAACGATGCTCCGGCCCCTGTATTGCCCGTCATTACGTGCAGCGCGATCTCGCTCTGTGCTGTAATGATAGCGCGGTGCTGCAGCAGCGATCCCCGGGGTCCCCAGCAGCGGGATCCCGGCGATCTGACATCTTATCCCCTATCCTTTGGATAGGGGATAACATGTCTAGGGGCGGAGTACCCCTTTAAATCTTTTATTTTATTTCAGTTATTTTTAAGGAATTTCAGGTTACATAAGTTATACTTACATATATATACACACACTTATATAAAGTTGGTACAATTATTAATTGTTCTTTGTTTTACATGTTCGGTATATGAATATTCATATGGGAATTCAGGGATATACCGTATTTTTCGCCATAAAAGACGCACCCAATTTTAAAGGAGGAAAATCTAGAAAAAAAAAATTCTGAACCAAATACAATGTAAAGTATAGGACAGTGATCTTCAACCTGCAGACCTCCAGATGTTGCAAAACTACAACTCCCAGCATGCCCGGACAGCCGTTGGCTGTCCGGGCATGCTGGGAGTTGTAGTTTTGCAACATCTGGAGGTCCGCAGGTTGAAGACCACTGGTATAGGAGGTAATACTCACGTGTCACCGCCGCTCTGTACCCGTCACCGCTGCCATGGATGTTGCCCTTCATCGCTGTCGCCGCGTCCCCGTGGTGTCCCCGTCGCTCCGGAACATCTCTGCTGCCCAGTATCCTCGTTCTCCGTCGCCGTCATCACGTCGCTACGCACGCCGCTTCTATTGGCTGACGGGACGGCGTGCGCGACGACGTGATGGCGACGAAGGAGAGAGCCGGCCATGCAGGGGATCCCGGCATGGAGCAGACACCGAGGAGGCAGGTAAGGTCCCTCCTGGTGTCCTGTAAGCTGTTCGGGACACCGTGATTTCACCGCGGCGGTCCCAAACAGCCCGACTGAGCAGCCGGGTTTGTGTCACTTTCGCTTCAGACGCGGCGGTCAGCTTTGATCGCCGCGTCTGACGGGTTAATACAGGGCATCACCGCGATCAGTGATGTCCTGTATTGGCCGCGGGTCCCGGCAGTTGATGGCCGTAGGGACCGACCCGATAGGACAGGGTTTTAACGTGTATTTTCCGTATAAGACGCATCAACTTTCACCCCCCCAGTTTTGGGGATGAGAAAGTGCGTCTTATACGGCGAAAAATACGGTACACAAATTCCTATATGTGCGTGTTGTGAATGTCTTGTGTGCATTGTATACATGTTCACACAAACAAATCTTCATATTAATGAGTTCACATTGCTAAAAGAAAAATGTGGGGAATTATTTTATTAATTTTATTTTATTATTTTTATTTTATTAATTTTAATTGAGTCTTTATACTGTTCAACACGGTTCATAGCAAAAGCTGCTGACAAATATTCGCTGAGTTTCTGAGCAATCCCTGGACTCATTCAGAGGTCACGAAGCTGCCTAAGAGGTCACAAGGAAGACGGAACTTCAACTCTAACAGTAACATGTTGAAGTTACACCTGTCATGCACATATATGGTTTATTTTTATTTTTTTAACCTCTTAAGGACGCAGGGTTTTTCAGTTTTTGCATTTTCGTTTTTTCCTCATCACCTTCTAAAAATCATAACCCCTTTCAATTTTGCACCTAAAAATCCATATGATGGCTTATTTTTTGCGCCACCAATTCTACTTTGTAACGACATCAGTCATTTTACCCAAAAATCTACGACGCAACGAAAAAAAAAAAACTGTGTGCGACAAAATGGAAGAAAAAACACAATTTTGTAACTTTTGAGGGCTTCCGTTTCTACACAGTACATTTTTCGGTAAAAATGACACCTTCTCTTTATTCTGTAGGTCTAAAATACAGTTAAAATGATCCCCTACTTATATAGGTTTGATTTTGTCGTACTTCTGAAAAAAATCATAACTACATGCAGGAAAAATTATACGTTTTGAAATTGTCATATTCTGACCCCTATAACTTTTTTTAAATTTTCCATGTGCAGGGAGGTATGAGGCCTGATTTTTTGCGCCGTGATCTGAAGTTTTTATCAGTATCATTTTTGTTTTGATCAGACTTTTTGATCGCTTTCTATTCATTTTTTATGGTATAAAAAAGTGACCAAAAATACGCTATTTTGTACTTTGGAATTTTTTTTGCGTACGCCATTGACCGTGCGGTTTAATTAATTATATATTTTTATAGCTCGGACATTTACGCACACAGCGATACTACATATGTTTATTTTTATTTACACAGGTTTTTTTTTATTGGGAAAAGGGGGTGATTAAAACTTTTATTAGGGAAGGGGTTAAATGATCTTTATTAACTTTTTTTTACTTTTTCTTTGCAATGTTATAGCTCCCATATGGGGCTATAACATGCAGTACATTGATTCAATACACTGATCACTGCCATTGCATTGCAATGGCAGGGATCAGTGAAATCGGCGGTTGATTGCTCAAGCCTGGATTTCAGGCTTGGTGCAATCAATCACCGATCAGACAAGCAGGAGGCAGGTAAGGGACCCTCCTGTTGCATTCTAGCTGACCGGGACAACTTTGATCGCTGTGTCTAAAGAGTTAATGCCGGACATCAGACCGATTGGCGATGTCCGGCATTAGCCACAGGTCCTGGTTGCTTATAGCAACCGGGACCCACCAGGTATAATGCGCGCTCACCTGCTGAGCGCACGTCATACCTCGGGAGCCGCTTATGCACGTTTAAAAACGTCCATATGCATTAAGGGGTTAAAGACATTATACAAACTTTATGGTATCATTTGGAATAATAAAAAAAAAATTGGGTAATAAAGATGATTTGAAAAGTTCATGTTTTATAAGGTATGCAGGTAACAACAAAATAAAGAGTTTAAGGTTACATTTAATTATTAATATGAAATAAAGATAAGATTGTTATGAAATATGTTTAGACAGGATTGGAATGACATATGTATAAAATTTTAGATAAGACTTGTTAAGACTTGTTTACTATTATAATATATTTTTTATTGGATTGTTATGACATCATTACTGAGATCTGTAGTTCAACAGATGATATCAAAGAAAGATGTGAAGATAAAGGATCAGCTTTTGCATTATTTTGTTTATTCATTGACTTTCTAAAAAGCTTGAGGATATTGATGGACAGTGACAACTGCTGAGGAGAATCACTGCGGAACATCACTGCTGAGGAGAATCAATGCTGAGGAGAATCACTGCTGAACATCACTGCTGAGGAGAATCACTGCTGAGGAGAATCACTGCTGAACATCACTGCTGAGGAGAATCACTGCTGAACATCACTGCTGAGGAGAATCACTGCTGAGGAGAATCACTGCTGAGGAGAATCACTGCCGAGCATCCTTGCTGAGGAGAATCACTGCTGAACATCACTACTGAGGAGAATCACTGCTGAGGAGAATCACTGCTGAGGAGAATCATTGCTGAGGAGAATCACTGCTGAGGAGAATCACTGCTGAGCATCACTGCTGAGGAGAATCACTGCTGAACATCACTGCTGAGGAGAATCACTGCTGAGGAGAATCACTGCTGAGCATCACTGCTGAGGAGAATCACTGCTGAGCATCACTGCTGAGGAGAATCACTGCTGAACATCACTGCTGAGGAGAATCACTGCTGAACATCACTGCTGAGGAGAATCAATGCTTAGGAGAATCACTGCTGAACATCACTGCTGAGGAGAATCACTGCTGAGGAGAATCACTGCTGAGGAGAATCCCTGCTGAACATCACTGCTGAGGAGAATCACTGCTGAGGAGAATCACTGCTGAACATCACTGCTGAGGAGAATCACTGCTGAGGAGAATCACTGCTGAGCATCACTGCTGAGGAGAATCGCTGCTGAGGAGAATCGCTGCTGAGGAGAATCACTGCTGAGGAGAATCACTGCTGAACATCACTGCTGAGGAGAATCACTGCTGAGGAGAATCACTGCTGAACATGACTGCTGAGGAGAATCACTACTGAGGAGAATCACTGCTGAGGAGAATCACTGCTGAACATGACTGCTGAGGAGAATCACTACTGAGGAGAATCACTGCTGAGGAGAATCACTGCTGAACATCACTGCTGAGGAGAATCACTGCTGAACATCACTGCTGAGGAGAATCACTGCTGAACATTACTGCTGAGAAGAATCACTGCTGAACATCACTGCTGAGGAGAATCACTGCTGAACATCACTGCTGAGGAGAATCACTGCTGAACATCACTGCTGAGTAGAATCACTGCTGAGGAGAATCACTGCTGAGGAGAATCACTGCTGAACATCACTGCTGAGGAGAATCACTGCTGAGGAGAATCACTGCTGAGGAGAATCACTGCTGAACATCACTGCTGAATAGAATCACTGCTGAGTAGAATCACTGTTGAGGAGAATCCCTGCTGAGGAGAATCACTGCTGAGGAGAATCACTGCTGAGGAGAATCATTGCTGAACATCACTGCTGAGGAGAATCACTGCTGAGGAGAATCCCTGCTGAACATCACTGCTGAGATTGTTCAAAGAGCTCCCATTGGTGCAATGACTTCACTTGCTTTGCAGTTTACACAACTATGAGGATCAAGTTACAAAAGGATGGTGATATTTATATGATGAACTGTGTTTCAGTAACAAAGACTTTACAAGTTTTTTCTACAGACAGATAAGAGTCTGGGGTCCAAACAAAGGAAATCATTGCAAAGGTTTGCCTATATCAAAGGAATGTAAAGTGGACTTGCTGAGACTTCTAGTTCGCCAGTTGACTGATGGAAAGGCTGAGTCAAGTATCGCCCCGTGATCCCCGTGATCGCCAGTCATCAGACCCGCTATTCGTTTTATCGTGGCTATTTGGGAATGTTCAAAATATGTTTTCGTGCATTCGGATTGGTCCGAATACCCAAAAACTGTAAAATTCGGTAAATTAGACATTCGTGCCGAAATGAATTGCACATGTCTAGTGTCTACTATCCATAAATGTACCTATGTGGTTTATTAAAAGTATATATCTCCTCCTAGTGGGTTGGCTGAATATATATTAGACTTATCTGATTGGATACTACTAACCTTACAGATATGGTACTTCTCTGAAGTCTTGACGTGATTATGTGACCATTCTCCTGCTACATATATACTGAAATAGTATATAGTGTGTCATATGGTCTATCTATAGACAAGCAGAAATATAGGAAAAAAGCTGCGCTGGCGCTCCCAAGGAAGTAACCCAAAGTCGTGGGTATTGGTATAAATAAATAAATAATTTATTTTTTACAGCATAAAGAAATCAAAGAAAATAAATGAATAAAGCAAGACGCGTTTCGGGAGTCACAGCTCCCTTTTTCAATTGCAGGTGTTTGCTGTCGGACAGCAACCACCTGCAATTGAAAAAAGGGAGCTGTGACTCCCGAAACGCGTCTTGCTTTATTCATTTATTTTCTTTGATTTCTTTATGCTGTAAAAAATAAATTATTTATTTATTTATACCAATACCCACGACTTTGGGTTACTTCCTTGGGAGCGCCATCGCAGCTTTTTTCCTATATTTCTGTATTCTCCATACGAACCCACCCCTGGGCTCCGTCCACACGCTGCAGGCCTGCATACCAAGCTACCATCACCGGCAAAGGATACGCTACCACCTACCCGGGTACCTACCTACACCGGCTAAGAGACCTACACCGCACCCGGCGCCACCTCCGCTTTTTTCCGCTATATACTGCTATCTATAGACATGATATCCTTTGACAACTGGTGAGCACGCTATTTCAACACGTGGTTACCATAACTTTGATACATATATTCATAATATTGAAACATTTTATTTATCATTTCCCCGTTTTGAGTTTAAATACTCAAAATAAAGATCTTTCAATATACAATTACCATATATAGTATTAATTACCAAATCATTATTTAGTACTTTTCTCCATTTAATAAATTAGACAACCTCCGATAAATTAGCATATATTATTATAGAATATCAAGTGTAAGTAAACTAATCAATTCATGGCATTCATTAATAATATTATCAGTTCTAATAATTCTATGTCATAGCATATCATGATATATACCAGATCATGTTATACTAGGCCATATTATGATAAATTATGTACTTATACCGTGTTGAGTTATATTATGTCATGTTATGTTGTGGTATATTGTAATTCAATTTTCACAAAAACATTAACTAATACCTAAACCTAATCTAGATCTTCTTGTCTTCTTCTCTTGGGTCTTAGACAAAATAAAAATATAGAAGATCAATGTAACTTTTCATCAAAACACAGTTCATAAAGTCCTTGGGATGGGAAAAACTTGAAAAACCTTTGAAAAATAAGTAATTGTCCTTATATTACTTTTGTTTTTCTGCCATCATCTTTTTCATTTCTTTAACTCCAATTCCTATTATCATCTTTTGTCAGTTTTTGGATGAGGTGGACTGTAATAGGAAACACATATTTAGTCCTCTGGACAGCCAAGGGTTAACATCCCCCCTTGATGAGTTACTTCAACACAGACTCTGTGTTTTTGTGTACAGCCTTGAAATGGTTAACTTTCAACCCTTTAAAGGGGTACTCCAGCGCGTAACATCTTATCCCCTATCCAAAGGATAGGGGATAAGATGCCTGATCGCGGGGGTCCCGCCGCTGGGGGCCCCCGTGATCTTGCACCCTGTTACCATCAGTCCCCGGAGCATGTTCGCTCCGGGTCTAAGGACTGGCGATCACGGGGCCGGAGCATTGTGACATCACTGCTCAGTCCCCTCAATGCAAGCCTATGGGAGGGGGTGTGACAACTGTCACGCCCCCTCCCATAGGCTTGCATTGAGGGGGCGGAGAGTGACATCACACGGGGGGAGCCGTGACGTCAAAATGCTCCAGCCCCTTGATCGCCAGTCATCATACCCGGAGCGAACATGCTCTGAGGACTGATGGTAATGGGGTGCAAGATCACGGGGGTCCCCAGCGGCGGGACCCCCGTGATCAGGCATCTTATCCCCTATCCGTTGGTCCTAATGTTCTAAACGGCAATTATCCAATTAAACCTGCGGTTTTATGAATGAAAAATGTTCCCAAGGCAATTACTATGCATGTCATTGACCTACTAACCCACTTCTGAAAAAAGCGAGCGGAATTTGAAAATAAATTAAAAAGCTTTGCGCATGTTTGCCAAAGTGTGCCTCCAGCTGTTGCAAAACTGCAACTCCCAGCATGCCCAAACAGCCTTTGGCTGTCAGTGCATGCTGGTTGGGTGTTGTAGTTTTGCAACAGCTGGGGGCACCCTGGTAACAGTGTTAGCGCAAGTGACATGACATGTTATACATAAATCACCCGACAATCAAACACATCGATCAAACACATGAATCATTCATACAGCATTCATTCATTCATTAATTTACTCATTCATTCAACATTACATTATGTATTAATAATAAATCACATAAAATTATATTATCTCACCTTTCTTCCAATGTTCCGATCTCTGCGGCTGCCCTCTTTTCCTGCACACACACGCTCCCGATAATGGTCCCCTGCTTAAAAAAGATTTACCCGAATGTACCCAAATACCAAATGTATCCGAAAGAAAATAAAAACCTGAATACCGAATGTATCCGAAAAATCAAACCGAACATCCGAATACCAAATGTATCCGAAAAATCTAAACCGAAAATATTACCGAACCGAAAATTTTATCCAAAACAAAAAAAAATTCTTGTGCACAAGTCTAGTAGACACAGGATTACTTAGGATAAAAATGCCCACATATATAAAGAACACACTTCAATTATAGTAAACACACCCATAGTTATTGTATATAAGTTCGGGACTGCAAAGCTGAAGAAGCTAATAAAGGAGCTAAGGAAGGCGGAGCCAAGCCAGACCAGACCAAGCCTGCCTGAAGTAGGGTCTCCAAGGACATCCTGTACAGCCTGTACAAGGAGGATGACAGCTAGAGGATGCTAACACAAACGCCATCTTAAAAGGACATTTCAAGATGGATCCCAGCTAGTGAGACAAGTTTATGGACATGTCTATTTAACCTTCTTACATTATTTACTTATGCTAAGGACTGCCTTTACATGAAGATTTCTTGTTTTATGTCCTGTCTGTCATGATATGTGTCACGATGCCGGCTGGCAGGTAGTGGATCCTCTGTGCCAGAGAGGGATTGGCGTGGACCGTGCTAGAGGATCGGTTCTAAGTCACTACTGGTTTTCACCAGAGCCCGCCGCAAAGCGGGATGGTCTTGCTGCGGCGGTAGTGACCAGGTCGTATCCCCTAGCAACGGCTCAACCTCTCTGGCTGCTGAAGATAGGCGCGGTACAAGGGAGTAGACAGAAGCAAGGTCGGACGTAGCAGAAGGTCGGGGCAGGCAGCAAGGATCGTAGTCAGGGGCAACGGCAGAAGGTCTGGAATCACAGGCAAGGAACACACAAGGAACGCTTTCACTGGCACTAGGGCAACAAGATCCGGCGAGGGAGTGAAGGGGAAGTGAGGTGATATAGGGAAGTGCACAGGTGTAAACACTAATTGGAACCACTGCACCAATCAGCGGTGCAGTGGCCCTTTAAATCGCAAAGACCCGGCGCGCGCGCGCCCTAGGGAGCGGGGCCGCGCGCGCCGGGACAGAACTGACGGGGAGCGAGTAAGGTACGGGAGCCGGGGTGCGCATCGCGAGCGGGCGCTACCCGCATCGCGAATCGCATCCCGGCCGGAGGTGGTAACGCAGCGCCCCGGGTCCGTGGAACCGACCGGGGCGCTGCAGTGAGGGAAGTGTAGCGAGCGCTCCGGGGAGGAGCGGGGACCCGGAGCGCTCGGCGTAACAGTACCCCCCCCCTTGGGTCTCCCCCTCTTCTTGGGGCCTGAGAACCTGAGGATCAGACTTTTGTCCAGGATATTGTCCTCAGGTTCCCAGGACCTCTCTTCTGGACCACAACCCTCCCAATCCACTAAAAAAAAAGTTCTTCCCCTGACCTTTTTAGAGGCCAAAATCTCTTTGACAGAGAAGATGTCCGAGGAGCCGGAAACAGGAGTGGGAGGAACAGATTTAGGAGAAAAACGGTTGAGGATGAGAGGTTTAAGAAGAGAGACGTGAAAGGCATTAGGGATACGAAGAGAAGGAGGAAGAAGAAGTTTGTAAGAGACAGGATTAATTTGACACAAAACTTTAAAAGGACCAAGATAGCGTGGTCCCAACTTATAGCTCGGGACACGGAAACGGACATATTTAGCGGAGAGCCATACCTTGTCTCCAGGGGAAAAAATGGGAGGAGCTCTTCTTTTCTTATCTGCGAATCTCTTCATGCGAGAAGAAGCCTGTAAGAGAGAATTTTGGGTCTCTTTCCATATGGTGGAAAGATCACGAGAAATTTCATCCACAGCGGGCAGACCAGAGGGCAAGGGGGTAGGGAGGGGGGGAAGAGGGTGACGGCCGTACACCACGAAAAACGGAGATTTGGAGGAAGATTCAGAGATTCTGAAATTATACGAGAATTCGGCCCAAGGTAGAAGATCTGCCCAGTCATCCTGGCGGGAGGAAACAAAATGTCGTAAATAGTCACCCAAGATCTGGTTAATTCTCTCTACTTGTCCATTGGATTGAGGATGGTATGCAGAAGAAAAATTTAATTTAATCTTGAGTTGTTTACAGAGAGCCCTCCAGAATTTAGACACAAATTGGACGCCTCTATCCGAGACGATCTGTGTAGGCAACCCGTGAAGACGAAAAATGTGTACAAAAAATTGTTTAGCCAACTGAGGCGCTGAAGGAAGACCAGGAAGAGGGATGAAATGTGCCATTTTGGAGAATCGATCAACGACCACCCAAATAACAGTGTTGCCATGGGATGGGGGTAAGTCAGTAATAAAATCCATACCAATCAGAGACCAAGGTTGTTCGGGGACAGGTAGAGGATGAAGAAAACCAGCGGGCTTCTGGCGAGGAGTCTTATCCCGGGCACAGATAGTGCAGGCTCGCACAAAGTCCACCACATCAGTCTCTAGAGTCGGCCACCAATAGAAGCGAGAGATGAGTTGCACAGATTTCTTGATGCCCGCATGACCTGCGAGATGGGAGGAGTGACCCCATTTGAGGATCCCAAGGCGTTGGCGTGGAGAAACAAAGGTCTTTCCTGGAGGAGTTTGCCTGATGGAGGCTGGAGAAGTGGAAATCAGGCAGTCAGGAGGAATGATGTGTTGAGGAGAGAGTTCAATTTCAGAGGCATCTGAGGAACGAGAGAGAGCATCGGCCCTAATGTTTTTATCAGCAGGCCGAAAGTGAATTTCAAAATTAAATCGGGCAAAGAACAGAGACCACCTGGCCTGACGAGGATTCAGCCGTTGGGCAGACTGGAGGTAGGAGAGGTTCTTGTGATCGGTGTAAATAATAACTGGAAATCTTGATCCCTCCAGCAGATGCCTCCATTCCTCAAGTGCTAATTTAATGGCTAGAAGCTCTCGATCCCCGATGGAGTAGTTCCTCTCCGCCGGAGAGAAGGTCCTGGAAAAAAAACCACAAGTAACAGCATGCCCGGAAGAGTTTTTTTGTAGAAGGACAGCTCCAGCTCCCACTGAGGAGGCATCAACCTCCAATAGGAAGGGTTTAGATGGGTCAGGTCTGGAGAGCACGGGAGCCGAAGAAAAGGCAGACTTGAGTCGTTTAAAGGCGTCTTCCGCTTGAGGAGGCCAAGACTTGGGATCGGCATTTTTTTTTGTTAAAGCCACAATAGGAGCCACAATGGTAGAAAAATGTGGAATAAATTGCCTGTAATAATTGGCGAACCCCAAAAAACGTTGGATGGCACGGAGTCCGGAGGGGCGTGGCCAATCTAAGACGGCAGAGAGTTTATCTGGGTCCATTTGTAGTCCCTGGCCAGAGACCAAGTATCCTAGAAAAGGAAGAGATTGGCATTCAAACAGACATTTCTCTATTTTGGCATAGAGTTGATTATCACGAAGTCTCTGAAGAACCATACGGACATGCTGGCGGTGTTCTTCAAGATTGGCAGAAAAAATCAGGATATCGTCCAGATATACAACAACACAGGAGTATAGTAGATCACGAAAAATTTCATTAACAAAGTCTTGGAAGACGGCAGGGGCGTTGCATAGACCAAAGGGCATGACCAGATACTCAAAGTGTCCATCTCTGGTGTTAAATGCCGTTTTCCATTCATCCCCCTCTCTGATGCGGATGAGATTATAAGCACCTCTTAAGTCCAGTTTGGTAAAAATATGGGCACCTTGGAGACGATCAAAGAGTTCAGAGATGAGGGGTAGGGGGTAGCGGTTCTTAACCGTGATTTTATTAAGACCGCGGTAGTCAATGCAAGGACGTAAAGAGCCATCTTTTTTGGACACAAAGAAAAATCCGGCTCCGGCAGGAGAGGAGGATTTACGGATAAAGCCCTTTTTTAAATTTTCTTGGACGTATTCAGACATGGCAAGAGTCTCTGGGACGGACAGAGGATAGATTCTGCCCCGGGGTGGAGTAGTGCCCGGGAGGAGGTCAATGGGACAATCATAAGGCCTGTGAGGAGGTAGAGTCTCAGCTTGTTTTTTGCAAAAAACGTCCGCAAAGTCCATATAGGCCTTAGGGAGACCGGTTACATGAGGAAGCACAGGGACACGGCAAGGTTTACTGGGAACCGGTTTTAAGCAGTCCTTGGAACAAGAGGGCCCCCAACTCTTGATCTCCCCAGTGGACCAATCCAGGATTGGGGAATGGAGTTGAAGCCAGGGAAGTCCAAGAAGGATTTCAGAAGTGCAATTGGGGAGGACCAACAGTTCAATCCTCTCGTGATGAGATCCGATGCACATTAGAAGGGGCTCCGTGCGGAAACGTATAGTACAGTCCAATCTTTCATTGTTTACACAATTGATGTAGAGGGGTCTGGCGAGACTGGTCACCGGGATGTTGAACCTGTTGACGAGAGAGGCTAAGATGAAATTTCCTGCAGATCCAGAGTCCAAGAAGGCCACAGCAGAGAAGGAGAAGGCAGAGGCAGACATCCGCACAGGCACAGTAAGACGTGGAGAAGCAGAGTAGACATCAAGGACTGTCTCACTTTTGTGCGGAGTCAGCGGACGTCTTTCCAGGCGGGGAGGACGGATAGGACAATCCTTCAGGAAGTGTTCGGTACTAGCACAGTACAGGCAGAGATTCTCCATGCGGCGTCGTGTCCTCTCTTGGGGTGTCAGGCGAGACCGGTCGACCTGCATAGCCTCCACGGCGGGAGGCACAGGAACAGATTGCAGGGGACCAGAGGAGAGAGGAGCCGGGGAGAAGAAACGCCTCGTGCGAACAGAGTCCATATCCTGGCGGAGCTCCTGACGCCGTTCGGAAAAACGCATGTCAATGCGAGTGGCAAGATGGATGAGTTCATGTAGGTTAGCAGGGATTTCTCGTGCGGCCAGAACATCTTTAATGTTGCTGGATAGGCCTTTTTTAAAGGTCGCGCAGAGTGCCTCATTATTCCAGGATAATTCTGAAGCAAGGGTACGGAACTGTACGGCATACTCGCCAACGGAAGAATTACCCTGGACCAGGTTCAACAGGGCAGTCTCAGCAGAAGAGGCTCGGGCAGGTTCCTCAAAGACACTTCGAATTTCCGAGAAGAAGGAGTGTACAGAGGCAGTGACGGGGTCATTGCGGTCCCAGAGCGGTGTGGCCCAAGCCAGGGCTTTTCCAGACAGCAGGCTGACTACGAAAGCCACCTTAGACCTTTCAGTGGGGAACTGGTCCGACATCATCTCCAAGTGTAATGAACATTGGGAAAGAAAGCCACGGCAAAACTTAGAGTCCCCATCAAATTTATCCGGCAAGGATAGTCGTATTCCAGAAGCGGCCACTCGCTGCGGAGGAGGTACAGGAGCTGGCGGAGGAGATGATTGCTGGAGCTGTGGTAGTAACTGTTGTAGCATAACAGTCAGTTGAGACAGCTGTTGGCCTTGTTGCGCAATCTGTTGTGACTGCTGGGCGACCACCGTGGTGAGGTCAGCGACAACTGGCAGAGGAACTTCAGCGGGATCCATGGCCGGATCTACTGTCACGATGCCGGCTGGCAGGTAGTGGATCCTCTGTGCCAGAGAGGGATTGGCGTGGACCGTGCTAGAGGATCGGTTCTAAGTCACTACTGGTTTTCACCAGAGCCCGCCGCAAAGCGGGATGGTCTTGCTGCGGCGGTAGTGACCAGGTCGTATCCCCTAGCAACGGCTCAACCTCTCTGGCTGCTGAAGATAGGCGCGGTACAAGGGAGTAGACAGAAGCAAGGTCGGACGTAGCAGAAGGTCGGGGCAGGCAGCAAGGATCGTAGTCAGGGGCAACGGCAGAAGGTCTGGAATCACAGGCAAGGAACACACAAGGAACGCTTTCACTGGCACTAGGGCAACAAGATCCGGCGAGGGAGTGAAGGGGAAGTGAGGTGATATAGGGAAGTGCACAGGTGTAAACACTAATTGGAACCACTGCACCAATCAGCGGTGCAGTGGCCCTTTAAATCGCAAAGACCCGGCGCGCGCGCGCCCTAGGGAGCGGGGCCGCGCGCGCCGGGACAGAACTGACGGGGAGCGAGTAAGGTACGGGAGCCGGGGTGCGCATCGCGAGCGGGCGCTACCCGCATCGCGAATCGCATCCCGGCCGGAGGTGGTAACGCAGCGCCCCGGGTCCGTGGAACCGACCGGGGCGCTGCAGTGAGGGAAGTGTAGCGAGCGCTCCGGGGAGGAGCGGGGACCCGGAGCGCTCGGCGTAACAATATGAAGAAGATTACAATACAACAAATGTATGTTTTTTATACAAACACATTAACTCACTTTCTCCATGGTCAGACTAGGCTATATCTTAGCGTTCCTGTTATATTTAACAAGGACTGAGATATCTTTTGTTTTATCACTTTGTCTATACACTCCCGGGGTGTGTGAGTCCATCTCCGTTACCTCGGTTATATTTGGAATAAGTGAGCTACACCCACCCCATACCTAGATTTAGAGAAAACATGGGGAAATCCATGGATGGGTGGATCACCTGGCGAGGAACATACTCCCATGCAGGTCGGACATCCGGGGGAGGCGGCAATGGAAATACTGGTAAATCTTCTTTAAGACAGACTTTGATACGTTTTCGATGAACGACTTGTGGCTGATACCCAGTCTTCTGGACTTCATAAACATCGGTCTCAGGATAGGGTATGGCCATCACTCTATAGGGTTTTGTCTCCCAGATGGAATCTAATTTGTTGGTTCTTGGGAATTTCCGCTGCCAGACTTTATCACCCACCTGGAGTGGTTTGGCAGAGGCATGGCGGTTGTATTCCTCTTCTTGTCTTTGTTGGGCCTCGCCCATTTTCTTACTGACAATTTCCTTGGTCTCTTGAATCCTTCTCTGATGGTTAGAAACCCTCTCCAGGGAAGCTTGTGGAGAATTGTTGATCGGGGCCTGCAACCCAAATGTCCAGTCTCTCGGCAGCTGCCCATGTGGTCCCATCATCAAAAAGAAGGGGGTGTATCCGGTGGAGCAGTGCACTTTATTGTTGTAAATTTCTTGCCTTCTTGCTTTGACACAGAGTCTGCTCGCAGCATATGGATGAAGACTTGGTTGATACGTTCACAGAGCCCCTTCCCCTGAGGGTGATAGGCAGTGGTCCACAGCTTCTTGCAGTCATGGAATTGATATAGTTCTTGGAAGAGTTGGGCCTCGAAGGCCGTTCCACATACAGTTAAGACAGACTCCGGATACCCAAGGGTCTGCACCCATTTGGAGTAGAACATCTTGGCCACTGTCTTGGCTGTGAGATCTTTGATAGGTACAATGACAACCCATTTAGAGTAATGATCCACCATGGTGAGAGCATAGGTATACCCAGACCGAGTAGGAGACAATTTCACATGGTCTAGCGTGACCAACTGGTTGGTTCTGTCACTCTGGATGGAGTGGAGGGGTGCTCTTGCATCCTTGCGCACATTGTTGGGGATGCTACAGACAGCACATTCACTGCATTATTTCTTAATGTCGCTCCGTATTCTGATCCAATAGAATCTTCGCCTAACAGTGGCTTCGGTCTTGTTGACTCCAAAGTGTCCCGACTGGACTGGTATACGTTGACCATCGCAGCATCTCTTCGGGGAACCAGAATCTGATGAAGTCAACCACGAGAGACCGGATCCAAAGAATTTCGGTACAACAGTCCTTTGTGAGCAAACAGTTGCTTCCTCTGTCACCACAGATGTTTCAACTCATAGTCACACTGAGTCCGGCGTAGACAGGTCGGTACCTTTTTCACCAGAAGGTAGTCCAACAGATCCCCCATAACTAGACTTTCATCTTGAAGAGTCTTCCAGGTATACAGGTCTTCTTTAATCCTTTCGGACCTGGGTTCACCGTCCATGAGGGTAGTCACAACATTCTGGTTCACGAACCTTTGATAAAATGGGGGTATCTCCATGTCTTCCCACACATCTTCGACAGGTGGTTCTTCGCCATGGGTCATCCGAGACAGTACATTGGCATTGACGTTTGACTTGCTGCTCCTGTACTTGATGGTGAAGCTGTAATTAGCTAATCTTGAAGCCCATCACTGTTCAACGGCACCCAACTTGGCAGTGTTCAGGTGGGCCAACGGGTTATTATCCGTGTAGACAGTAAATGGTGTGACAAATAATTCTCAAATTTTTCTGTCATGGCCCATGCCAGGGCAAGAAGTTCCTATTTGAATGAGCTGTAATTGGCATTGTTCTTCTCTGCTCCTTGCAGGTGACAACTGGCGTAGGCAATCACTCTCTCATGTCCTTACTGGACTTGGGACAGGACAGCAAACAGACCTTCAAAACTGGCATTAGTATTTAGCCGGAATGGCTGACTGTAGTCTGGATACGACAAGCTGCTTCTGTCAGCAGACGTTTAAGAGCTCGGAACACCGTCTCTTGCTCTTCGGCCCATTCAATAGGTAGTCTTCTTTTTTATTTTTTTAAATGTTTTATTAATTTTATTCAAAGTGCAAAGTTCAAGAGAAGTACAAAAACACAATCAATAAACAGGCATCGTAAGAAACGCGGTTGTCGATAGGGTACACACATATGATGCAATAGGTAGTCTTCTATTGTAATTCTACTTCGCCAGACCCCATAGGAGAGCTGTGAGGGGTTCCTCAATTTGGGCGAAGTGTGGGATAAAACAGTGGTATTAGCCGGCGAATCCCAGGAAGCTCCTGACGTCTTTCACCGTGCACGGGGGGTTGGCCAGTTCTTGACAGCATCCACCTTTTCAGGATTTGGCTGGACTCCCTCTGCACTGACAACATGTCCCAAGTAATGGACTTGAGGTTTGAGCAAGTGACACTTGGATGGTTTGATCTTCAACCCATGCGTGATCAAGACTTGAAAGATGTCTGACAAATGACTGAGGTGTTCCTGGTAAGACTTGGAATAAACAATGACATTGTTCAGGTACAACAAGACACTTTGGAAATTCAAATGACCCAGTGTCACGTCTGGGCAGGGAAGGAGTGCACACTATTCTCGCCCACTCCGCTGTCCCTGCCTACTTATGTACCTGCCCTTGATGACAGGTCCGTAACCACGATGACGGTCCCTACCTAAATGAGTGAGGGACTGTCAAAAAGGTCAAAACAATAAACTAAAAGGTGGTGATACTGGAAAGAGATTTGTGTTGCATTTAAAAACAGTGTAATGAATGCTAGGATAAAAACAGCTATCCCGCAGAATTGGCATTTATTGGAACAAACACCTACTCAGACCCCGACTGATCAAAACTGTTTACAACCCCATTTTGTACAATGACTGGGACTATTTAATTCAGTAAGGCAGCTTATAGTATACTGTACAATACTATAGTATACACCCTTGTCTGCATTCACTGACAAAAGTTGCTTGCTGTCAGTGAATGTGGGATATCAAGCTTCAGGGGATTGACCATGCAGGCACTGTCTCCCTCCAGACCCCTCTGTCCTCATCAGACCCCTCTTCACACTGTCACACTTCACTCATCTACTGTATATACAAAACTCAAATTTTGTTTTAGTACCATCTACTGGTCAAATGGTGAATTGCAATTGTTCTACATTTACCATGTTGCGGTACTACCTCCTTAACTCCACTATGGCACAATACATTTTTATCTTTTAGCGGCATGGGTGGTATTAAGTGAATACATATGTATATTGATAAATAAGGCTATCTTTCTGTTGTCCTATATGGTGTACAAGCTGGTACAGGCTTAGTGTAGGTTAATATAACGTTCATGCTCCTGTTAGTCGTATCCACCTGAATTCCACTGAATACTGCATGCCTACATATACTTATATTACTTAACAGGAGCAATCGGCCCTATTGCTTTCTGTGGCCGAATGGAGTCCCCGTAGTGACTCCATTCCAGACCTGTGAGCTATTTTAAGGGGACTCAAAAGCATGGCCCACCCTTTTGACTGGGTGACTCAGTTCAGCCATAGACAGTAATAGGGTCTGCTGCTTTTGTAAACAGTAAATGGATACGACTAATGTAGTATGAACCTACCCTTACTGTTTCTGTGTACACTCTAGCCGGGAATTCAACCAATTCTATCTTCCTCCCACTACACTTTCTTTGCTATAACATGAACATAAACAGCAAATCTGTTGCAGGATGAAGACAGAGCAGAGGGTTTGCATCAAAATCAGAGGAAAGACATGATAGATCACCAAGAGATTGTAAAATAATCATATTTATCAATATATTCATTTATCATTGAAAACCCCCTTTAAAGATGTGGTTATGGTATTGTGGTATGCGGGGGTCTGGTATAAATGCTGTGAAATGGATTTGGACACTTGGCTGTCAGGTTGTCAGGTTTATGATACCAGAAATAGTGTTGTAGTTAGTATGTGTGACTGATGATGGGGGTTGTAGTTAGTATGTGACTGATGATGGGGGTTGTAGTTAGTATGTGACTGATGATGGGGGTTGTAGTTAGTATGTGTGACTGATGATGGGGGTTGTAGTTAGTATGTGACTGATGATGGGGGTTGTAGTTAGTATGTGTGACTGATGATGGGGGTTGCAGTTAGTATGTGTGACTGATGATGGGGGTTGTAGTTAGTATGTGGCTGATGATGGGGGTTGTAGTTAGTATGGGACTGATGATGGGGGTTGTAGTTAGTATGTGACTGATGATGGGGGGTGTAGTTAGTATGTGACTGATGATGGGGGCTGTAGTTAGTATGTGACTGATGATGGGGGTTGTAGTTAGTATGGGACTGATGATGGGGGTTGTAATTAGTATGTGACTGATGATGGGGGGTGTAGTTAGTATGTGTGACTGATGATGGGGGTTGTAGTTAGTATGTGTGACTGATGATGGGGGTTGTAGTTAGTATGTGTGACTGATGATGGGGGTTGTAGTTAGTATGTGACTGATGATGGGGGTTGTAGTTAGTATGTGTGACTGATGATGGGGGTTGTAGTTAGTATGTGACTGATGATGGGGGTTGTAGTTAGTATGTGTGACTGATGATGGGGGTTGTAGTTAGTATGTGTGACTGATGATGGGGGTTGTAGTTAGTATGTGACTGATGATGGGGGTTGTAGTTAGCATGGGACTGATGATGGGGGTTGTAGTTAGTATGTGACTGATGATGGGGGGTGTAGTTAGTATGTGACTGATGATGGGGGCTGTAGTTAGTATGTGACTGATGATGGGGGTTGTAGTTAGTATGGGACTGATGATGGGGGTTGTAGTTAGTATGTGACTGATGATGGGGGGTGTAGTTAGTATGTGACTGATGATGGGGGCTGTAGTTAGTATGTGACTGATGATGGGGGTTGTAGTTAGTATGGGACTGATGATGGGGGTTGTAGTTAGTATGTGACTGATGATGGGGGGTGTAGTTAGTATGTGTGACTGATGATGGGGGTTGTAGTTAGTATGTGTGACTGATGATGGGGGTTGTAGTTAGTATGTGACTGATGATGGGGGCTGTAGTTAGTATGGGACTGATAATGGGGGTTGTAGTTGGTATGTGTGACTGATGATGGAGGTTGTAGTTATTATGTGTGACTGATGATGGGGGTTGTAGTTAGTATGTGTGACTGATGATGGGGGTTGTAGTAACTATGTGTGACTGATGATGGGGGTTGTAGTTAGGATGTGACTGATGATGGGGGTTGTAGTTAGTATGTGTGACTGATGATGGGGGTTGTAGTTAGTATGTGTGACTGATGATGGGGGTTGTAGTTAGTATGTGACTGATGATGGGGGTAGTAGTTAGTATGTGTGACTGATGATGGGGGTTGTAGTTACTATGTGATGGGGGTTGTAGTTACTTGAAGATATAGTTATATACAGTTAAGACAGACTCCGGATACCCAAGGGTCTGCACCCATTTGGAGTAGAACATCTTGGCCACTGTCTTGGCTGTGAGATCTTTGATAGGTACAATGACAACCCATTTAGAGTAATGATCCACCATGGTGAGAGCATAGGTATACCCAGACCGAGTAGGAGACAATTTCACATGGTCTAGCGTGACCAACTGGTTGGTTCTGTCACTCTGGATGGAGTGGAGGGGTGCTCTTGCATCCTTGCGCACATTGTTGGGGATGCTACAGACAGCACATTCACTGCATTATTTCTTAATGTCGCTCCGTATTCTGATCCAATAGAATCTTCGCCTAACAGTGGCTTCGGTCTTGTTGACTCCAAAGTGTCCCGACTGGACTGGTATACGTTGACCATCGCAGCATCTCTTCGGGGAACCAGAATCTGATGAAGTCAACCACCAGAGACCGGATCCAAAGAATTTCGGTACAACAGTCCTTTGTGAGCAAACAGTTGCTTCCTCTGTCACCACAGATGTTTCAACTCATAGTCACACTGAGTCCGGCGTAGACAGGTCGGTACCTTTTTCACCAGAAGGTAGTCCAACAGATCCCCCATAACTAGACTTTCATCTTGAAGAGTCTTCCAGGTATACAGGTCTTCTTTAATCCTTTTGGACCTGGGTTCACCGTCCATGAGGGCAGTCACAACATTCTGGTTCACGAACCTTTGATAAAATGGGGGTATCTCCATGTCTTCCCACACATCTTCGACAGGTGGTTCTTCGCCATGGGTCATCCGAGACAGTACATTGGCATTGACGTTTGACTTGCTGCTCCTGTACTTGATGGTGAAGCTGTAATTAGCTAATCTTGAAGCCCATCACTGTTCAATGGCACCCAACTTGGCAGTGTTCAGGTGGGCCAACGGGTTATTATCCGTGTAGACAGTAAATGGTGTGACAAATAATTCTCAAATTTTTCTGTCATGGCCCATGCCAGGGCAAGAAGTTCCTATTTGAATGAGCTGTAATTGGCATTGTTCTTCTCTGCTCCTTGCAGGTGACAACTGGCGTAGGCAATCACTCTCTCATGTCCTTACTGGACTTGGGACAGGACAGCAAACAGACCTTCAAAACTGGCATTAGTATTTAGCCGGAATGGCTGACTGTAGTCTGGATACGACAAGCTGGTTCTGTCAGCAGACGTTTAAGAGCTCGGAACACCGTCTCTTGCTCTTCGGCCCATTCAATAGGTAGTCTTCTTTTTTATTTTTTTTATGTTTTATTAATTTTATTCAAAGTGCAAAGTTCAAGAAAAGTACAAAAACACAATCAATAAACAGGCATCGTAAGAAACGCGGTTGTCGATAGGGTACACACATATGATGCAATAAGTAGTCTTCTATTGTAATTCTCCTTCGCCAGACCCCATAGGAGAGCTGTGAGGGGTTCCTCAATTTGGGCGAAGTGTGGGATAAAACAGCGGTATTAGCCGGCGAATCCCAGGCCAGTTCTTGACAGCATCCACCTTTTCAGGATTTGGCTGGACTCCCTCTGCACTGACAACATGTCCCAAGTAATGGACTTGAGGTTTGAGCAAGTGACACTTGGATGGTTTGATCTTCAACCCATGCGTGATCAAGACTTGAAAGATGTCTGACAAATGACTAAGGTGTTCCTGGTAAGACTTGGAATAAACAATGACATTGTTCAGGTACAACAAGACACTTTGGAAATTCAAATGACCCAGTGTCACGTCTGGGCAGGGAAGGAGTGCACACTATTCTCGCCCACTCCGCTGTCCCTGCCTACTTATGTACCTGCCCTTGATGACAGGTCCGTAACCACGATGACGGTCCCTACCTAAATGAGTGAGGGACTGTCAAAAAGGTCAAAACAATAAACTAAAAGGTGGAGGATACTGGAAAGAGATTTGTGTTGCATTTAAAAACAGTGTAATGAATGCTAGGATAAAAACAGCTATCCCGCAGAATTGGCATTTATTGGAACAAACACCTACTCAGACCCCGACTGATCAAAACTGTTTACAACCCCATTTTGTACAATGACTGGGACTATTTAATTCAGTAAGGCAGCTTATAGTATACTGTACAATACTATAGTATACACCCTTGTCTGCATTCACTGACAAAAGTTGCTTGCTGTCAGTGAATGTGGGATATCAAGCTTCAGGGGATTGACCATGCAGGCACTGTCTCCCTCCAGACCCCTCTGTCCTCATCAGACCCCTCTGTCCTCATCAGACCCCTCTTCACACTGTCACACTTCACTCATCTGCTGTATATACAAAACTCAAATTTTGTTTTAGTACCATCTACTGGTCAAATGGTGAATTGCAATTGTTCTACATTTACCATGTTGCGGTACGACCTCCTTAACTCCACTATGGCACAATACATTTTTATCTTTTAGCGGCATGGGTGGTATTAAGTGAATACATATGTATATTGATAAATAAGGCTATCTTTCTGTTGTCCTATATGGTGTACAAGCTGTTACAGGCTTAGTGTAGGTTAATATAACGTTCATGCTCCTGTTAGTCGTATCCACCTGAATTCCACTGAATACTGCATGCCTACATATACTTATATTACTTAACAGGAGCAATCGGCCCTATTGCTTTCTGTGGCCGAATGGAGTCCCCTAGTGACTCCATTCCAGACCTGTGAGCTATTTTAAGGGGACTCAAAAGCATGGCCCACCCTTTTGACTAGGTGACTCAGTTCAGCCATAGACAGTAATAGGGTCTGCTGCTTTCGTAAACAGTAAATGGATGCGACTAATGTAGTATGAACCTACCCTTACTGTTTCTGTGTACACTCTAGCCGGGAATTCAACCAATTCTATCTTCCTCCCACTACACTTTCTTTGCTATAACATGAACATAAACAGCAAATCTGTTACAGGATGAAGACAGGACAGGACGCGAGGCTGAAGACAGAGCAGAGGGTTTGCATCAAAATCAGAGGAAAGACATGATAGATCACCAAGAGATTGTAAAATAATCATATTTATCAATATATTCATTTATCGTTGAAAACCCCCTTTAAAGATGTGGTAATGGTATTGTGGTATGCGGGAGTCTGGTATAAATGCTGTGAAATGGATTTGGACACTTGGCTGTCAGGTTGTCAGGTTTATGATACCAGAAATAGTGTTGTAGTTAGTATGTGTGACTGATGATGGGGGTTGTAGTTAGTATGTGTGACTGATGATGGGGGTTGTAGTTAGTATGTGTGACTGATGATGGGGGTTGTAGTTAGTATGTGTGACTGATGATGGGGGTTGTAGTTAGTATGTGACTGATGATGGGGGTTGTAGTTAGTATGGGACTGATGATGGGGGTTGTAGTTAGTATGTGACTGATGATGGGGGTTGTAGTTAGAATGTGACTGATGATGGGGGTTGTAGTTAGTATGTGACTGATGTGACTGATGACGAGGGTTGTAGTTATGTGTGACTGATGATGAGGGTCATAGTGGCTAAAGTGTAACAACCCTATAGTTATCCTTCACAGAAGGTCAATGAAAGGTCCAGAAGGGTAAAGTTCCCTAAAACTTAAGGGAAAACCATCAGCCTGTTCACCCACACTAATACACTGGGTTATAGTGGGGGTGAACGGGAGTCCAACGAGGGGTCACTTACTTACATATGTCCAGTAGGTCCTGAGATATGTCCTTTAACAGATATGTCCTTTAACAGTGCCTCCCCGCCTCTCCCATAGAGCTGTATGGGGAGGGGGCGTACCGGCAATGCAGCGGCCCTGTTTAGGAGATAGCGGAAGGTCCCAGCGGTCGGACCCCCCGCGATCAGACACTTATTCTCCTATCCTGTGGATAGGGGATAAGTTGTTTTCGCTGAAGAAATCCTTTAAATTCAGTGAATCGTGCCAGCTCAATTTATATTCATTGTATGTGACTCCACATCCTAGTGAAGTCACAGACTATGAACATGTAAATTCCAGCGGAATTCTGCAAGCGGAAATACAGAAGTGTGAATGGGAGTGCGGAAGAAGTCTATGGGCTTTAATTTGAGGCAGGATGACTGCACCCTCAGCTCTGCCTCCCAGAGACAGCAGGTGCTGGTCTGCAATAAATATGATGATACCTGGCGCCACTGAACCGAGACCTCTGACCTAACTCAAGAGCTCCCTCTTCTGGCAATTGCAAAAAAATAAAAATTAGGATGGAAAAACAGAAGAGAAAAACACCCCATTTTTTGGGACTGTTCGTAAATTTACAGTAAGTTGGTAAGTTGGGTCTGTGTATGTACCATATGTATGATGTATGATGTGTGTGTATGAATGATATATGTTGTGTAAGCAAGATGTATGTATGTATGATGTGTGGAGATGTGTGTAAGCTAGAAGGATGTATGTATGTATGATGTGTGGAGATGTATTATGCAGGGGGGGGTCTGAAGGTGGCGGGTGTATGAATCATATGTGTTTATGTATTATGTGTGTATGTATTATGCATGTGGGGGGGTGGAGGCGGAGTGTGTTTGAATGATATTTGTGTATGTACTGTATGTATGAATAATGTGTGTGTATGTACTGTATGTATGATGTATGAAACGTGTGTGTATGAATAATAGATGTGTGTAAGCAAGATGTATGTACTGTATGATGTGTGAAGATGTGTGTAAGCTAGAAGGATGTATGTATGATGTGTATGTATGATGTGTATTATGCGGGGGGATCTGGAGGTGGCTGGTGTATGTATGATATGTGTTTCTGTATGATTTATGCGTATGTATGATGTGTGTATGTATGATGTATGTATGTATGTATGATAGATGTGTGTAAGCTAGATGTGTTCATGTACAGTATGTGTGTGTGTGTGTGTGTGTGTAATTGAGATATATGTAAGCTAGGAGGTGATTGGGTATGGGTCCGGACTTTGGGGTTTGGAGAGTTGGGCAGGAGAGCCTGTAGTGGAATTTGTGTGTCGGGGGAGGGGGTAGAGGAGCCTGGAGAGGACTTAGTGGTCTAGGAAGGGGTGAAGAGGAGCATGTAGGAGGACTTATGAGTCTGGGGGGGGGGGAGGGGGATTGGAACAAAGGAGCCGCGAGGAGGACAAAGGGGTCTGGAGGAGGACAGGTGTGATTCAGCTAAACTGAGAAGAAACAGTGTGTAACAGTATTAGTATTATTATTATTATGGAGGGATTATTATATTTGGAAGGTACAATGTGTGGCAGGTTATATGCAGGGGGAACAGTAGGTGGCAGTATTATATTCAGGGGGTTCAGTGAGTGGTGGTTTTATATTCAGGGGGTAAAGTGTATGGTAGTATTAGATGCAGGAGGTACAGTGGATGGTAGTATTATATTCAGGGGGTACAGTGGATGGTAGTATTATATTCAGGGGGTACAGTGGGTGGCAGTATTATATGCAGGAGGTACAGTGGAAGGTAGTATTATATTCAGGAGGTACAGTGGGTGGCAGTATTATATGCAGGAGGTACAGTGGAAGGTAGTATTATATTCAGGAGGTACAGTGGATGGTAGTATTATATTCAGGGGGTACAGTGGGTGGCAGTATTATATGCAGGAGGTACAGTGGAAGGTAGTATTATATTCAGGAGGTACAGTGGATGGTAGTATTATATTCAGGGGGTACAGTGGATGGTAGTATTATATTCAGGAGGTACAGTGGATGGCAGTATTATATGCAGGAGGTACAGTGGATGGTAGTATTATATTCAGGGGTACAGTGGGTGGCAGTATTATATGCAGGAGGTACAGTGGATGGTAGTATTATATTCAGGGGGTACAGTGGGTGGCAGTATTATATGCAGGAGCTACAGTGGATGGTAGTATTATATGCAGGAGGTACAGTGGATGGTAGTATTATATTCAGGGGGTACAGTGGGTGGCAGTATTATATGCAGGAGGTACAGTGGGTGTCAGTATTATATTCAGGAGGTACAGTGGATGGTAGTATTATATTCAGGGGGTACAGTGGGTGGCAGTATTATATGCAGGAGGTACAGTGGGTGGCAGTATTATATGCAGGAGGTACAGTGGATGGTAGTATTATATGCAGGAGGTACAGTGGATGGTAGTATTATATTCAGGGTGTACAGTGGGTGGCAGTATTATATTCAGGAGGTACAGTGGATGGTAGTATTATATTCAGGGGGTACAGTGGGTGGCAGTATTATATGCAGGAGGTACAGTGGATGGTAGTATTATATTCAGGGGATACAGCATATGGCAGTATTATATTAAGGGGGTACAGTATTTAGCAGAATAATAATGACTATTGTCTTCATACAGAGGATGAGGATCTACTGACATAGTGAGGAGCCTATGATGTCTGGGTGTCAGACTCTTCAGAGAAGATGGAGCTGAAAGACGTCCTGACCAGATGGAGAAGAAAAGGCAATGTGGTGGCCCCATACAGGAGTTGCACCCCTGTACCCTTGCTCCCCTGTCAGGCAGACTCCCTACAGTGTCCCCTGGGCCCCATTGCACCTGTTCCCCTTATACAGTTATCTTTATGCCGTGTATTGTATATAAAAGTGTTCTGTCTTAAAGAATAGTTGTCATGTGATTAACCTGTTGTCATGTGATTGTAACCCAGTGAGGTATCAGTGTGACCTAAGGGTGACCTATGGGACCCCTCAGAGTCTCCCCCATATAAGGCCTGGGTGGAGCTAGCTCTCTCTTTTTCTGGTATGCTGAGTTGCAGTGAAGTCAAGTCCTGCTAGAGTGTGTCTGGAGCCCAGAAGAGGCCTAGAGTCAGTCAAGTAGCCACGGATTCTCAAGTTCATTGCCCCACAGGTCAAGTCAAAGCCTGGTAAGCTACAGAAGGGGTGAAGACAGTCATAGTCTGGCATAGTCAAGTGAGTCCAAGTCATACTGTCTCAAGTCAGTGTGGTCTGCGACCAAATTGTCCAAGTCTACAATAAATCCCAGCCAACCCTAAGGTCTCTGAAGTCACTGGTCATCCCCTTGGGCCTAGCCAAGCTGTATAAACTGTTACACCTGTCTGACTCACTAAAGCTGCCGTTGTTGGTGTCGGAGTCATTATTTGCCCCCATGCCTAGCCAAGGATCCAGCGGTATTCCATCAGGTGGAGTAGAGGATAAACCACGCCCTGGCATCACGAACACAAGGGGTTAATTCCATCTGCCCTCATCACACCCTCACCACAGAAAGACAAACAGAGAAAATGTCACTTAGGTCACTGATATCATTGTGTATTCTGCCTGACTGTCCCATCAGAGCCGTAGTCACTGATATAATTGTGTATTCTCCTGACTGTCCCATCAGAGCTGTAGTCACTGATATCATTGTGTATTCTCCTGACTGTCCCATCAGCTGTAGTCTCTTGTAAGTTCCGCAGTGGTGATGGGTGACAATGTACGCCAATCTGGGGCAAAACTACAACTCCTATAATGCCTGAGGCTCTCCAGACATGATGGGAGTTATAGTTTTACAACAGCTGGAGAGCAACTGGAACCAAGTTGGACCCCCCACCAGAAAAATAGGCTTCTTATTCTTAAATGTCAGTATTGTCTGTCTGGCCCTGCCTGTTAGTCACTTATATCGTTGTGTATTCTCCTGACTGTGTCCCATCAGAGCTGTAGTCACCGATATTTTTGTGCGGCCGAGTAAGGGGTTGTCCGGGATTGGGGATTGTGGCAGTTGCTATACATCCAGTGACTACAGGGGGCGTCTTCTCTGAGTGGAATCTTTTACGGTGCATTCACACCATGTTTCCGAGATCCGACTGGGAAATTTCAAAACTGGCCAGCCCCGAATCTGGCGTCAGATAGTGATTCGGCCGGCTAATTTTTGCCCCGTATTCTGTTTTGTTGGCGGACTAAAAACCGTGGTATGCTATGGTTTCCAGTCCGGCCACAAAACCGGACACGGGGCAAAAATGACCCGACCACAGTCACTATCTGACTCCGGTCGGCACATTTAAATGAATGAGGTTCAGCGCCGGTCCGGTTGGGATACGGCAGCACCCGGTTTAGAAATTTCCCAACATGATGTCTTCTTCCATCCACAACTCTTCTCTGCAGTTTGGTGCCTGAACATCTTTAGCTCCCTACTTCTACACCCACACTATTCCCCACCTCTACACCAACCCCCATCCTACTGCCCCGATAACAAGGGGCCAACATACACGGTAACAGACGGCAGCAGCTCCCATTTATATTAATGGCCTGAACGGGTGCAGCGAACGACCGTCTGTCCCGGTTTCACATGGCCGTCTGTCCCGGTTTCACATGGCCGTCTGTCCCCGTTTCGGTTCAGTTCTTGAAGACTGTTAACGGATTAAAAACGGTTTAAAAAAAAAATCTTATTCTTGTCAAAGGGATTTTTTTACAATCCGTTTACATCCCTTTGTACCCGTCTGCACTCATTTCCACATTTCCATTTTTTTTTACAGCAGAAAAAACGGCACATGCAGTATTTTTTCTTCCGTCAAAAAAAACGGAAGAAAAGACGGATACAGTAAATTTAACATTGAAGTCTATAGAAAACGGATGAGCCTTTAATGTCATCCATTTGCATCTGTTTTTTCAATCCGTTTTTTTTTTATCCGCTTTTACTTCTGAGCATGCTCAGAACTCCCCAAAAATTTTTTTGGGTTTATTAACTGAACAATAACGTATCCAAATGGATACAAACAGATAACATCCGTTTGCATCCATATATCTATCAAGAGGCAAAACGCGATAAGAACTGAGCCATAGGCTGGTACACACTGCATGAGGGCTTCCGTCAGACGTATCCGTTGCCATGACACCAAAAATATATAAGCTGATATATACTGTAATGGAGCACTATGGACGCCATTCATTTCATTGGCCCAAAATGAGTCAACGTTCGGGCTGTATGCATTGCAGTATTTTTCAGCAGACTCAAAAGCGCAGTCTGCTGCGTTATCCAGTCCGTTGGAAATAACGCATACATCTCAAACGTTGGCTTAATTCAGGCCATGGAAATAAATGACATCCATTGAGCCTAAGGGTAGATCCCCACTGTGTTCCTGTCCCTGTCAATCGTAATGGTCAGCACTAGTGTTGAGCGGCATAGGCCATATTCGAATTCGCGAATATTCGCGAATATATGGACGAATATCCGTCATATATTCGCGAATATTCGCATATTCGTTATATCCTCGTTTTATTTTCGCGTATGCGAAAATACGTGCATGCGAAAATTAGCATTTGTGGAAATTCGCATATGCGAAAATTAGCATATGCTACTTTTCGCATATGCGAAGTTTCGCACGCCAGTCTGACACAGTAGTATTACGGCCTTCTTTAGGCTGGGTTCACACTACGTTTTTCAACTACGGTTCCCGCATACGGTTTCTATCAAAAACCGTATGGGGAAAAAAACGGATGGAACAGTATGGGAAAAAGTAAACCGTATGGGTTTTTAAACAGTATACTGTTTTTAAAAGTGCATACAGTTCCGTCAGTTTTTACAGAAAAAAAACCCATACGTTTTTGAAATTTTTGTCCATTTTTAATGGGAGGGGTCTTGGGTGGGGACTTTAGTATTCAAATGCGCATGTGCAAAGTAAAAACGTATACGTTTTTCCCGTATGGAACAGTATACATGTGCGTTTCCCATTGACGTCCATGTTAAAAAAAACGTATGCGGTTGCAGTACGGTTTTTAAACCGGAGTCAAAACTGTGGTTGACCACGATTTTGTCTCCGGTTTAAAAACCGTACTGCAACCGCATAAGTTTTTTTTTAACATGGACGTCAATGGGAAACGCATATGTATACGGTTCCATACGGGAAACACGTATACGTTTTTACTTTGCACATGCGCATTTGAATCCTAAAGTCCCCACCCAAGACCCCTCCCATAAAAAATGGACAAAATTTTCAAAAACGTATGGGTTTTTTTTCTACAAAAACGGACGGAACAGTATGCACTTTTAAAAACAGTATACTGTTTAAAAACCCATACGGTTTACTTTTTCCCATACTGTTCCATCCGTTTTTTCCCCATACGGTTTTTGATAGAAAACGTATGCGGGAACTGTAGTTGAAAAACGTAGTGTGAACCCCTTACACCACACAAGCTGGAAGCAGAGAGGGGTGATCACTGTGATGTGTACTGTGAAGAAAAAAAAAAAAAAACGAATATTCGTAATTACGAATATATAGCGCTATATTCGCGAAATTCGCGAATTCGCGAATATGCGATATTCGCGAATAATATTCGAATTGCGAATATTCGCGAGCAACACTAGTCAGCACCCCACCGAAAACAGGATGCTAATGTATACTATTAATGGGAGCAGCGGACCCCATTCACCTCTAATGACTCGTATCTGCTATTTTAAGTGCACTCATGGCGGGGTCGGTCAGCTTTTGAAATAGCGCATACGTCTGGAAAGGGATGCCTACATTCGGCCATAGAAGTGTATGGGGTCCGCTGCTCCCGTTAACAGTTGGAATTCCCTTTTCGGCGGAATGGCGACCGATTCGATTAACAGTGGCAGAACGGTAGCGCGTTCATACCCTCAGCGGACTCAGCTGTTGCACAATTTCGCATATGTCCCAAAAGGAGTCACTAGGGGGGTGGGGGGGGTTGGGGGAATTTATCAAAATCTCTGCAAAGCAAAAGTGGAGCAGTTGCCCATAGCAACTAAACAGAACGCCATAAAGGCCATTTAAAAAAAATAATTGCAGCAATCTGATTGGTTGCTATAGGCAACTGCTGTACTTTTAATTTGCTCAGATTTTGATATACCTCAACATAGGTGTCATCAGAACAGGCCAGAACTGGGTAGATACAGCTGTGTGTAATCTGCCCCACCTGCAGAGGGCGGTATTTATACTGGGGGTGGGGAAAGGTGCAGGATCAGCTGCTGTATGATTCAGGATGAGGGATCTGTGGCTCCTGGTGGTGGCCGCCATAGTTGTGTCTGTGGGAGGTGAGTGTCCTGTATATGGGGGATATACAATGGTTTATACATTACTACCATAGGGGTAAGTGTTCTATATATATATATATATAATTACTACCATAGGGGTGAGCAGTGTCCTGTGTATGGGGATATACAATGGTTTATATATTACTACCATAGGGGTGATGGGTGAGTGTCCTGTATATGGGGGATATACAATGGTTTATATATTACTACCATAGGGGTGATGGGTGAGTGTCCTGTATATGGGGGATATACAATGGTTTATATATTACTACCATGGGGGAGGGGTATACAATGGTTTATATATTACTACCTGACGGGTGAGTGTTCAGTATTTTTTTATTTTTTTGGGGGGGGGGAGGGAGGATATACAATGGCTTATAAATTACCCGACCTGTGTGTTGGATTGGAGGTATTGGGCAAACTGCGCCAAACTTTCAACAGTAGGTGCCAAGAAATACTAATCCCGAACTATTCTACTTTACATGTTGTGTAGACAGAATCTGCCGCATCTTACACAGGCCCCATATAAGATCACAAACCTTTTTTGACTAGTTTAAGAGCAAGTTTATACTTATCCTGTATTATACTCGACCTGCACTTGCTATTCTGCTGGCAGGGTCCTGTGGGTTGGTGTATTGGATGTGACTGGATGAGGAGACCTATTGGACGCCTCAAGGCTGAAGCCTCTGATTCAGTTCCTGTGTATAAAGAGATGATTAACCCTGTAATAGTCTTGTACGGTCACTTATCCCTCTGCCCCGTGTTCCTTCAGCTGGAGAGATCTGCTATGACCAGCTGGGATGTTTCCCCAATGCCCCTCCATATGCCTTCACCCCACAAAGGCCCATTGGCTGGTTCCCGTGGCCACCGGAAAGAATCAACACCCGATACCTGCTGTTCACCAGAGAGAATCCGGAACACTTCCACGTAAGTTAATAAGCGGTGATGGAGTGGAGATCCTTCTGGGTTACAGATTCCCATGTAGGGACGTGCGCACATTGACCAGAAAGGGGCCTGAGCCACTGCCCTTATGAAACTAGGCAGTGGGGCATCATGTGGGCATATAAATAATTGAGGTGCCCTTTTTCACTTCAGGCCTTGGGGGGGGGGGGCCCCCCCCCAAATGTCTGTGCACGTCCCTGTTCCCATGAGAAGCTGAACCTGTAGCTGGATTATTGTTTGGTGTCCTGCGTGTTTCTGGTCTGATGAGCCAATGGGTGTCACTTTGGGTCTTCAGGCTGGGCCTATGTCCACACTACAGACACAAATACACTTGTAATTTGCCCATTTGAAACCAGCCTTAAAGGGGTACTCCACTGGCCAGCATTCAAACTGTTTTTGTGCTGGGAGGGAGGGTGGGGCATTAAGGGGGTGTGGCCATGTCCCAAGGGGTCAGTATAGAACAAAGTTTCCCCTGCATATATGTAGCCAGTGATGTTGCGCATATATAGTTATGCAAATTAGCATGGCCTGTGTGTATATAATATAATTAATAATATAAATAAAATATATATTTATATTGTGTTATCAGATGCGATTTCCTCCATTCAGTGCTATATGGAGGTCATTGCCAACATTTCTAGTCTGGTGCCATAGGGCAGGTTGTACACTGGTTGCGCCCCGCTCACTGTTCTGCTGTACGAGTCCTTATATGTTCTTGTTACCTTAGGAAATCCAAGCACTAAACGTCTCTACAGTCTCAGCTACCAAGTTTTGTCCCAAAAGGAAATCCATCTTTATTATCCATGGGTTTCTGGAGGCTGGGGAGAATAAGTGGCTGGTAGACATGTGCCAGGTAAGTGTGCGGGGTCATTGGGTTAAGCCATGTGATCTCCTGGTAATTCTTGCTATTCACCTCTATTCCAGACCCTGCTGCAGGTGTCTAATGTGAACTGCTTCGCTGTAGATTGGTTTGGTGGGTCGGTCGCTCTGTACACACGAGCTGTCAACAATGCCCGTGTCGTGGGCGCAGAACTGGCCAATTTTATCAACTATCTTTTGGTGAGTTTTTGGAAGTTCTATAATAGTAAAGGGTCTATTGGGATACAATGGGTGGCACGACTTCCTGTCTAATGGCACAAATGTTTACCAAAGCGTGTGGTGTCCAAAAATACAAGGACAGAATATAAAATATTTGGTACAGTCCTAAGATCAGTATCTGAGTAAAGAGATTTAGGGGTCATTTTTCAGAAGACTTAAAGGGGTACTCCACCCCTAGACATCTTATCCCCTATCCAAAGGATAGGGGATAAGATGTCTGATCGCTGGGGACTCCTGCAATATAGCATGTGGCACCCACCTGTTTCTGCGCTGGAGGGTCTGGGTCCCAACCACCAGAACGGAAGTCCGTGACGTCACGACTCCGTCCCATCCCCTCAATGCAAGTCTATGGGAGGGGGCGTGACGGCCATCACGCCCCCTCCCATAGACTTGCATTGAGGGGATGGGGCGTGTTGTGATGTCATGGACTTCCATTCCAGTGATTGGGACCCAGCGCTTCTGGAGCAGAAACAGGTGGGTCCCCAGCGATCAGACATCTTATCCCCTATCCTTTAGAAAGAGAAGTGCTCCTGCCGCTGTACAGAACACTGGTGAGACCTCTCTTGGAGTATTGTGCGCAGTACTGGAGGCCGTATCTCCAGAAGGATATAGATACTCTAGAGTTCAGAGAAGATGGTAAACAAGGTTTTTCTCTGTAAGAATATATGGGGCACCATAGGAGTAAACAAGGATGTAGAAACCTATAGGAATGACCAAGATGCCCACGGCCAATGAAAGCTTCAGGTGCCACCAAGGTGTAGGACAAGAACACGGTGCAGTGTGGCTAATCCACCCCTTGGAGGGTCTTTATGGTCATATTCATCTGTAAATAATGAAACTGTTTTACCAATGTCTTCCATGAGAACCAAAAACATCTTGCTTGTGTCTATTAAAAGCTAAAACAGTCTCATAAAGAACTCAGAACCTATTGTGATGGATTTTGTTTCACTTGTATCCATTACTGATCTCCATAGGGTCACTACAGGTACTCCCTGAGTAACATTTACCTGATAGGACACAGTTTGGGCGCTCACATTGCTGGTGAAGCTGGGAAGAGGCGTCCAGGAATTTCCCGGATATCGGGTGAGTTTTAGTAGTTTGGCTGACCTTATTGCAAAAGATTAAAAAAATGTCTTCGTACAGACTGAGTATTAAAGGAGCTATGGTGGACAGTCCTTATGAATGCATAATTTTGACCATCAGTCTTGTCAAATGTCCTCTGTGCCCCTGGTCTACCACCTCTTGGCTACTAAACATGGTTATCCTCTTGTAGGGTTGGACCCAGCCGGCCCTTACTTTGAGAATACCCCACCCGAAGTGAGGTTGGACCCTTCTGATGCACAGCTTGTGGATGTCATCCATACTGATGGCTCTGACACTATTCTTGGTCAAGGTGGGTATTTTTTAGGATTCTGTGTATTGCAGTGAATGGAGCCGATTTATAATAACACATACAACCTGAGGACAGGGTTGTTTTGTGTTTGCTTTTACGGGGTGTTTTTTAAATTATTTTTTTGGTTCTCTGGAAACACTATCACGCCCCCCCCCTCCCATAGACTTACTTTGAGAGGGCGGGGCTATGATGTCACAAGCTCCTGGCATGAGCGTTCGGAACAGTTTGTTCCAAACGTTGAGCAGCAGAGTACCCCTTTTTAAGAAATGTTGCTGACTCTAGACTGAACTGGTTTGGTTCCAGCACCCTAGTGAGAGGGTGGACTAGGGACTCTTCTCACAGCCTTTTACATAGAAGCTTAGCTGGGGGGCATGTGGTGAATCACTCGTCAGAGCTTGATGCAAATTCTTAACCCTTACATAGCCATTACAGCATACACTTAGTACCCCATCCACAAACTTAGGCTTTCTGAGCCAAACGAGCTTTTTAAAGCTGCTTTACATACTGTCCTAAGCATCACTGTTGCCAACATTAGGGTTACAACCTAGCCCTGTGCCTGCTCTTATGTATTCCAGGACTAAGTGGGTTTGGGATGAGCCAGTTGGTCGGTCATCTGGACTTCTTTCCCAATGGAGGGAGGCACCAGCCTGGGTGTCCTAACTTTTATCGCAAGCTTGGGGACCTGGACCGAGTCATAGAAGGTAATGTCTGACCACATGAAGACTTTGGATTTAGGAGGTGTCTGGGATCTCTAACCATTGTGACATTTATCTTTAAGGACTTGAGGAGATAATCTTCTGTAGTCATCGAAGGAGTGTCTCATTCTTCTTAAATAGTATCCTCCATTCTGATGGGTTTATCAGCTACCCAGGACCCTCCTACAGTGATTTCCAAAAGGTAGTTATGTAGTCGAAGACAAGTGATAGATTGTCCCTAAAACTAAAGGTGAATTTCTAGGGTAGTGATGTTATGGGGAGCTGTAATCTGGGGTTTTGTCCTCTTCAGGGTGCTGGATTCCCCTGTTGCAATGGAAGCTGCACAACCATGGGATACTACGCGGACTCTCACCGCCATGATCATGGAAGTCCAACCTTTTTCTTGAATACTGGTGACCCTGAGAACCTTCTTCGTAAGTGGAATAACATTGTGGGTAGGCAATATGTGTAAT
Source organism: Hyla sarda (assembly GCF_029499605.1). NCBI lineage: Eukaryota > Metazoa > Chordata > Amphibia > Anura > Hylidae > Hyla > Hyla sarda. The sequence continues at coordinate 10,988,743 of NC_079195.1, forward strand.
GAACCTTAGCTAATGGGAAGGTCTTGTGCTCCAGACCGTGCACAATAACAGTGGGGCACAAACTTTCTAGTCTGGGTACTGAACTCGACTGTGAGTAGATATATTATGGAGATCAGTGGTGTCCATGACCTCAGGCTTCTCGCTTTGAGACTGGAGAGTCTAGCCACGTGGGGGATATGTGTTCTCTTTCCCCCCCCCCCCCTAAATTTAATGGCTTCCCAAAATTCTGAGCATTCTCAATTGCCCGGTGTCCATAGGTTGGAGGTACAAGGTGTCGGTCAATCTTACTGGATCCACACTCTTCATGGGGTCGTTCAGTGTCTCTCTGTGCGGGAAGGACTGTTCTCCTCAGTACATCATACACAGGTCGGTCCTCATTCAATCTGCTCATAGTACCTTTATGGTAGTTGTGTAATGTGATGGTTCTCTGGTTCTGTTTTAGTGGACTTATTCAGTCCGGGAGAACTTACTCCTCCTTCTTTGATGTGGAGATGGATGTTTACCCCGTCATCAATACAGTATTTACCTGGCACAAGGAGGGCATTAATCTCATCCAGCCAAAACTTGGGGCCACAGCTATGGAGGTTCAATATGGACCCAGTGGGGCAATGTAAGTATCTTCTCTGTTTTGGGAGCCACAAACCAGTTTAAGTTTTTAACCCTTAATGGAATCTGCCAGTTGCAGATACCATTGGATAAAGTATAAAAGAAAATTGCCTCTGTCCTGGAGCTGATGGTGGCTGCCAAAATGCCCCTGAGAATGGCCATCAGGCATCTGGGTCTATAGACGATGTTCATTGCCCTAAGCATGGATAGACTTGGTCTGTTCACATGCTGGAATTTCCGCATTCCGAATTTTACCTCAAATTAAAAGGGTACTCTTGAATTTTGGAAGGTCTGGGCACAGAAATCCAAGGGCAGAATTGAGAAGATGTTTGGGCAGTACCTGGGCATAGCCTGGTTTTACATGCACTACATTTGTGGTATATGGGGGTGTGTTGCCGGGCAGATGGCATTAACCCCTTGCCAGGGTGTGGTTTATCCTCAATACCACCCGAAGGTATAATGCTGGATTTTGGGCTTGGCATGGGGGGGGGGGGGGGGGGGCAATAATGACCCGACGTCAAGTTACAGATAACGGTAGTTTTACTGAGGGTAGACAGTTGGTAAAGTCTAAACAGTTCAGACAGGACCACAGAGGTGACCAGTGACTCGGAGACCTTAAGGGCTTGCTGGGACGTGTAGTAGATGAGGTCAATTTAATGCAGACCACACTGACTTGACAAATGACACTGGCTTACTTGCAGGTTTGTAGACTTGTGGCTGCAGACTGGACTTGAGGTCCCCTATGACTCTGGACACTCAGGCTTAACTTGACCTCGGCAGGAACAAGAGAGCGAGCAGAGGCTCCACCCAGGGCTTCCATGGGGAGGCACTAGGGGGTTCCCATTAGTCACCCTTAAGTCACTGATACCTCCTGGGCAACAATCACATGACAGCTCACATGGTACAGTCTGTGACATTTTCTCCACACATTACAGTATAAAACATAATACACATATTTACATGGGGGACCCTGCCTGACAGGACAGCAGGGGTACAGGGTAACACCTCCCGTCCTGGGCCACCACATATTGAAGTGTCCAGTCTCCTGTTCCTGACATCTGAGGATATGCTCACACCACAGAAATTCTGCTGTCTGAATGTTTAGATCAAGCTGCAGTAAATTACGGTCGGAATTCTTCTGTGGAACATACCCCAAGTCTTCAATAAGATGAGGATATCCCATATTTCCAGAACATTGCCTTAATTGTTTTAATTTTGTCTATTCCAGATCCTACTTCTGTGGCAAGGCGTTGACCGAAGACAAAATCCCCCAAACTCTTGAACCTTGTAATATGAACAGCAGAATAAAATCCACATAAAGTGCAACAATGTCTTGTCTGAGTTTATCCTGGAAATGTAAATCTCTGGTCCTGACACGTAAAGGAGTACTCTAAGGGCCAGACTGGGTGTGAAAACGGCCCCATAGTGTTGCGTCATTATACCAGCACATCGTCTGCCATAACAGTAGGTCGTGCCCCCGGAGCGGTGGTCGAACACTGAAGATGATGTGCCGCTGGTCACTTACCATGCATGCGTCCTCCTCACTGCTCTGCTCTGTTCCTACGGGCACATGCATGGGATGTCGGTGACGTTCCTGCGTGCACTACCTCCCAGTGGGCCCCTGCATTTTAAAGTGAACGCAGGGCTGGCAGCCACAGAGGTGACGGGGCAGGCGCTCTATTAATGCCAATGATCCGGCCCTGGCGGCCGCTGGAGAGGAGAAAAAAAATGCGCACAGCCACATCTCAGTGGCCCACCGGGAAATTTCCCGGTAGGCCATTATGGGCCTGACTCTAGTGCTGACTATTCCTTCTCTGTTGTGCCAGGGCTTAAAAAATGGAAACTTTTTTTTTTTTTTTTTTTTTAATCTTCCTCTGCTCCCCCGGAGTGCTGCTATGGCTCATCGGTCCTCCGGTCTGGTCTTTTGCCGCCTTCTGTATGCACAGATCACATGGCATTCAGGCTATCGATGGCCACGGCGGGACATCCGTGCACAGGAAGAAGGTAGAAAATGGGACTGGAAGACCGATCAGCTGTGGCAGCGCTCCGGGCACAACAGAGGACAAATAATCGGCACTAGAGTACTCCTTTAACCAGTCCAAGCAAGGATATTGGGTTAGATCAATGAGGTCCCTGACCTTATTGTGGTCCCTTTTTTCCTCTTTTTATATTTAAATGGCCTTTTGTGTTCCATCCAGTCCAACTACGCCACTTCTGGACGATCAACCATTGTAAGGAGGGTTTCCAATTAGGTGGGAATTTCACATGGTACCTCCATGTTGGCGATCCTGTGATCAGCTGTGGTAGGAAGTGTTCAGTTCTCTGCAGCGCCACCACAGGGGAAATTAAGTATTACAGATCTGTAGAATTCTTTGCTGTGGTTTAAGGATTCTGGGTGATTTCCTTTGTATCATCTACACGACATAAATGTTCATCCTGGTGGGCAAAGTCCCCCATCACATCAGGACATTTGTGTCTAGTGGGGGAGATATAACCTGTGCAGAGGAAAAATTGCCCATAGCAACCTATCGCTTTTGTTTTTAAAAGGTTTAAAGTTAATCCTATTGGTTGCTATGGGCAACTGTTCAATGTTTCTGCACAGGTCTCTAAATCTACCCCATTGTCCTTAAGGGGTTAAGAGGGTTTTTTTTTTTTTTTTTTCCCTTTTAATAAAAGTCCCCATTATAGGACCTGTTCAGATGACTAACTCTAAATGATACGCCATAGTATAGCATTATTCACTCAGAGCCTGTGTATCAGCAGATCGGAGCGGGTGTGTAAATCAATAGGCCCCCCACATACATTTTGCAGGGGTGCAGTTTGGTTAGAGCAGCCATTGCCATAAACTACAGCACCTAAGGGGTGAATGAGATGGCGGTTCTGTCATTGACTGCAGCTTCTGACAGCTCTTGTGCTTGTTTCATAGTCAGAACACATTAGGACAGTGGTCTTCAACCTGCGGACCTCCAGATGTTGCAAAACTACAACTCCCAGCATGCCCGGACAGCCAACGGCTGTCCGGGCATGCTGGGAGTTGTAGTTTTGCAACATCTGGAGGTCCGCAGGTTGAAGACCACTGCCTTTGGACATAAATGTACGTCATTGTGTATTAAAGGGGTACTTTAACTTTCTGGCACTTGTTGTTTGTATTTTTTATTTGTAAATTAAATTCTATTAAAAAAAAAAATGCACTTCCTTCCAGTACTTATCCGCTGCTGTATGATCCACAGAAGTAGGAATTTCTTTTGGATACAGGCAAGAAGGTAGCTGCTCGGTACCAGGGTAGGAGGTTTTTAAATATACTGATTAGAGATGAGCGAACTTACAGTAAATTCGATTCGTCACAAACTTCTCGGCTCGGCAGTTGATGACTTTTCCCCTGCATAAATTAGTTCAGCTTTCCGGTGGGCTGGAAAAGGTGGATACAGTCCTAGGAAAGAGTCTTCTAAGACTGTATCCACCTTTTCCAGCCCACCGGAAAGCTGAACTAATTTACGCAGGATAAGTCATCAACTGCCGAGCCGAGAAGTTCTGTGACGAATCGAATTTACTGTAAGTTCGCTCATCTCTAATACTGAGCGGTCACCAAAGCATAAAACATGTAAATCTTTATTGGGAGTACAAACTATATAGAACATAAATATATATTCACAGTGAACATCGCTGGGCAGACTACAGGATATGTAGACTAAACATTGGTACAAAAGGAAGAGGAAATAGGCATCAACCAAGCCGGATAAAGCACAAATATGAAGTATACAAGCATAGAAAGAATCAATCGGAATGATTGAAATAAAAAAATAAATGGAATATACAAGCAAACCGCTGCAGAGCCAAACACCACCTGCACTTATCCCAACATATGTTTCGTGCAATAGCGTGAAACGTACATTGGGGTGAGTGCAGGTGGTGTATGGCTCTGCGTTGGTTTGCTTGTATATTCATTTATTTTATTTTTTCAATGATTCCGATTGATTCTTTGCTTGTATAATTCATATTTGTGCTTTTTCCGGCTTGGCTGATGCATCTTTCTCTTTTTTGCACCGATGTTTAGTCTATATATCCTGTAGTCTGCCCAGCGATGTTCACTTTACTCATCTTTTATGTTCTATATTTTGTACTCCTAATAAAGATTTACATGTTTTTATACTTTGGTTGCTTTTTAAGTATTTCTCCTGTCGATGGTGACTAGAGATGAGCGAACTTACAGTAAATTCGATTCGTCACGAACTGCTCGGCAGTTGATGACTTTTCCTGCATAAATTAGTTCAGCTTTCCGGTGGACTGGAAAAGGTGGATACATTCCTAGGAAAGAGTCTCCTAGGACTGTATACACCTTTTCCAGCCCACAGGAGCACCGGAAAGCTGAACTAATTTATGCAGGAAGTCATCAACTGCCGAGCCGAGAAGTTTGTGACGAATCGAATTTACTGTAAGTCCGCTCATCTCTAATGGTGACATTTATGGGTTTCCAGCAACAAATTATCATAGTGTTGGGTGCAAATATTCGCATTTAGAATTTTTATTGCAAATTCGCAAATATAGTCACTATATATTTGAAATTGCATATCTGTTTTTTTTTCCCGCATATTCCTTCTTTTCACTTGTGGGCCAATTAGAATGATGCAAATACACTTGTCAGAGGTTATCATCCCTAGCAACCAATAAAGTTGCCCACCCCTCAATACACAAATATAACAAATACTTGAAATTCACGAATATTCATCTATATATTCACACATTCAAATATGGGCAATGCCACTAATGACTTAATTACAGGGAGGGACAGGAAGAACAAACATGGGCTCCTCCGAAGAGCGGCGACGGCTCAGTTTCGCAGCGAACCGGCTTGGTGTGACAACCCCATAGCAAACCTATCCTGCGGGACCGTTCCTGACATGGATAGAGAGCACTGTGGTCAGACAGGAAATTCAAAAAGAAAATAACATACTGTGTATCATACAGCAGAAAAGTACTGGAAGGATTAAGATTTTTTTTTTAATAGAAGTAATTTACATATCTAACTTTCTGGCACCAGTTGATTTAAAAAAGTTTTCCAGAACATATATGTGTCCTGAAGGGGTTAAATCATGTATGGTAATTGGTGTAAAACAATATCAAAAGGAAGTTATGGCTCTTACAAGGAAAACTCATGTTGACTTGAAACTTCCGGATCAAGACAGAGGCACAATTGAAAAGGAGAAGTTCTGGAGCCTCAAGGAGAGGAGCTTCCAAAGGTGCAAGAAATTTAGGATGTCAAAAGCCTGCCTGTAAATGGCCACCCTGATCCCTTTCTTTCCTCCTGGGTTAGACTTAAAAGACATTTGGGTCTTGAACCCAGTGCAATATGCCCCATCTCTACATTTACTACCCCCAGCAAAGTAAAAATTGTTATCCTTAAACTGCATCGGTGTATTAATTACCCTGCACCTTGCCCAGGAGAAGCTATCTCAAGATCAAATAACAGTGCCCTGGCATCACAAACTGATCTATACACCCTGCACACAATCGGAAGTGCGCCACATTTACACATCCCCCCCTCTCATGCCAAAGCCTTAAGACCACTGGTCTGAGAGTTGCTGTTTGAAGAGGAGCTGGTTAGAGGTTTATCAACCAGGATATATCTGCTGTGCCGAGTGATCTGTGGAGTTGGAGTGACTACGTATAGTGTAAGATCATAGATTGACAGTGACAGACTGGGACTGTGCCCTTAGTAATAAAAGTACACAAGCTAAATGGGACACTTTTAAGAACATCCTAAATAGATATTGTGAACAACCTATACCCTAAAAGAGCTAGTAATAGGAGAAAAACTATTTGGCTATCTAAAACAGTTAAGGAAGCAATAAACTATAAGAGGAAAGTGTTTAGACTACGAAAACAATAAGTTAATGGGGAAACACAAAAGAAAAAACAAAAATTGCAGCAGAGAGAATAATTGCTATAGAAAGTAAAAAGAACCCAAAATATTCTTCACCTACATAAATAAATTTAAAATTGAAAATGTTGGCCTATTAAATAATATGGGGCTAATGGTGGAGGAGGATGAGGAAAAGGCCAATCTACTAAATGACTAAATTCTCCAGCAAATCTCACCTGTTTAAACCAAGAAAAGGTGTGGTGCTGCCTTAGTAACATAAAAACACACAAATCACTGGGTCCAGATGGCATCCATCCCAGGGTTTTGCAAGAATGAAGTACCGTGCTACAGACCCTTCTATTTAAAGATTCTATAATAACAGGGATTGTTCCACAGGAATGGCGCTTAGCAAATGAGATACCAATATTTAAATAGGGATCAAAAAGGGATCCAGGGAACTATAGGCCTGTAAGTGTAAATGTCTGTAGTGGGTAAGATTTTTGAAGGTTTTCTGAGAGATGCTCTTCTGGATTATCTTAATGACAATAACATTCTGACACAGAACCGACATGGGTTTATGCAGGATCGGTCCTGTCATACTTATCTGATCAGGAGATCAGTTATAGATTGGATCGGGGTGAAGCTATGGATGAGGGATCGATCAGATTAAACTATCATCTATGAGGAGATCAGTTATAGATTGGATCGGGGTGAAGCTGTGGATGTTGTATATCTGGACTTTTCTAAGGCATTTAATACTGAGCCACACAAAAGGTTAGTACATAAAATGAGGAGCTGGGACTGGGGGAGGACATATGTAAATATATATCTTTTCAATATGTTTATTAATGACCTTGTGCAGGGATTACAAAGTAAAATTTCTATATTTTCATATGACACCAAACTGGGTAGGGTGATTCCCACAGAGGATGATAACATAATATTACAGAGGGATCTGGGGAAGCTGGAGGATTGGGCACATACATGGCAAATGAAGTCATGGGGCAATTGGCATCAGCCTCATGGGGGGGGGGGGGTTTGCCTTCTTCTGGATCAACACAGTAGGGTTTTTGGTTGAACTTGATGGACTCTTATCTATTTTTAACCTTACAAACTATGTTACTATGACCTCAGCCAGTTTATAATAAAGAAAAGGGTTTTGTGTGGAAACCATCAGCACAGTTAGAACTAAAGCACTCTGAGGAAACATGGCATCCCAGACACACACTTGCATGTACCATTATTATCTTGTTCCTGTAATTTCCCCCCCCCCCCCATACTATTATCTTGGTCCTGTAATCCCCCCCATACCATTATCATCTCGGTCCTGTAATCCCCCCTCCATACCATTATTATATTGGTCCTGTAATCCCCCGCCCCCATACTATTATTATCTTGGTCCTGTAATCCCCCCCCCCCCATACCATTATCATCTCGGTCCTGTAATCACCCCCCCCCATACCATTATTATCTTGTTCCTCTAATCCCCCCCCCCCCATACCATTATTATCTTGGTCCTGTAATCCCCCCCATACCATTATTATCTTGTTCCTGTAATTCCCCCCCCCATACCATTATTATCTTGTTCCTGTAATTCCCCCCCCCATACCATTATTATCTTGGTCCTGTAACCCCCCCCCCCATACCATTATCATCTCAGTCCTGTAATCCCCCCCATACCATTATTATCTTGGTCCTATAATCCCCTACATACCATTATTATCTTGGTCCTATAATCCCCCCCCCATACCATTATTATCTTGGTCCTATAATACCCTCCATACCATTATTATCTTGGTCCTATAATCCCCCCCATACCATTATTATCTTGGTCCTATAATCTCCTCCATACCATTATTATCTTTGTCGCCTCCTCTGCACCCTCTCCAGTTCGGCCATGTCCTCCTTATATACAGGGGCCCAGAATTGGACCCAATACTCCATATGTGGTCTGACAAGTGATTTATACAGAGGTAACTATGTTCCCTAGCGTCCCTCAGCAGCACAATGTGGGGTGTCTCCGCCCCTGTGACCTAATAGAACCTGGGATTTTTTTATGAATTAAATAAATAAATGCAAGGACCTCCCTTTAGGGATATGTAAACGCCCTGCTCACATAGGACAGTGACGCTCCTACCTCCCCTTTCAGTTTTTTTTCCCCTTATTTTCTTTTTCCTCAGGGTTTTCATCAGTAGACGCTCCTCGCTTCTGTTCCGGTGCACAACGCCATCTTGAGGAAGACCGGAAGCTGCATAGCCGGAGCTCTAGGGTCTTCTGTCGTTTACGTCAAGGCGCCTTCTTGCCGGAGACCAACCTCTGTAGCATGACGTGCCTTACTTTGACGGTTCCAGAGATTCTTTCACTCCGGGGCTGTGGTGATGTAATTTAGGGGGGCTAAAGTGCAGGGCCAGATCGCTAGTCCTGCAGAATGGAGCAAAATGTATTTAGATCGTTCTTTTTCCAGCATATTATTGTTTATAATTTTTATCTAACTTCCAGACCGGAAGTGGACGGGGCTTGTTTTTGATGGCGCAAACGCCTATTTAACCCCCCCCCCCCCCTTTGTTTGGCTCACTCTCTTGGAGCCATTATAGGTGGTATCAGAGTATATTGCTGCATACTTCTGTCTTTTTCTAAGAGCTTCTATACTAAAGCTGTACGTCTTATCTTTCCCAGGGGGATCTACTTTATCTTGTTTTTCTTTCTACTTGATATTTAATTTTTTATCATATATTCCTTATTTTAGATGTCTTCTATAGATTCTGGTGGATCTGGAGGGTGCAGGGAACCTCATGGGAAATCCTCCCATAAACGCAGACATCTTGAATGCAATACTTCCAAAGTTCCTTTACCAGATGGATATCATTACCCTATCTGTCCATCCTGTCTCCCTCGACTACTGCCAAACCAAGAACTGTCCATGCAGGACATGTTTGTATGAGTCAAGGAATTTGTCGTTGGTTCTATTAAGGAATTGAAGGATTCCCTTTTAGTTGCCCCTCCTCCAAGCAGGAAACATAGAGGAGCAGATACTCCCGTTATTATGCACTCAGACGAAGAATTCTGAGTACTGGATGAGACAGTATCATCCGGTTCTGAAGACGATGAGGTGCAAGGAAAGATGTATTTTTCTTCAGAAAAGTTTCCTAGGTTTATTAAGGCTGTACAGACGGAGGGAGCATCAGCAGATCAGGGAGAGGTCACTTCTACATCCAAGGGCCTTAGAGTTTTTTCCCTGGACGATGCAGTATTAGATCTAATGAAGGAGGAATGGGTTAACCCTGAGAAAGCACCGGTGCTTAATAGAAGATTTAAGACTCTTTTCCCCTAGGATCAGTCTAAATCCAAAGAACGGATAAATCCACCAAAGGTGGATTTTGCTATAGCGGAGCTTTCTAAGAGAACCATCATCCCCTCTGACGATGGGTCCAGTCTGAAAGATCCCATGGATCGGCGATTGGAAGTGACCCTCAGAAGGATCTTACTCTGCATCTTCCAGCCAGTTTATGGTTGGTAATGCTTCGGTAAAGCTATGAAGTCCTGGCTGTCTAAAGTTCAGGATGACACAGATTCTGGGGTTAGCAGACAGGAGATCCTTTAAGTATATTATCTAGGCATAGATTATCTGTATGACACCAACTGTCAACAACTGAAGTTGGCAGCCCGAAATATGGCCTTATCCTCTGCTGCCAGGAGAGCACTTTGGTTAAGACCCTGGCCTGATGACAGCCATTCCAAGTATATCCTCTGCAACCTAGAATTCAATCCTGGCAAGTTATTCAGTCCTGTATTGGATACTATCATGGAGGAACTTTCAAATAAGAAGGGGAAGAACCTTCCTTTGTCAGATAGATCCTTTCGTGGCCGATATTCCCAATCAAGAAGAGAGCGTTCTCCACAGAGAACAAGGCAGAACAGGAACTCCAGACATAGCAGAGAGTCCGGTTCCTCAAGAAGAGGATCTACCAGAGCAGGAGGCCCAAAGAAACCCGAGTTCTGACTCGACCGGTTTGCCGGTTGGCGGCCGTCTCCAGTTTTTACTTCCAGCATGGCAAACTCTAATAAAGGATGTTTGGGAGATAAATATTGGGAAGAGTGGTTATTTCCTTCCCCTAATGTCCCTTCCTCCGGAGAGGTTTCTGACATCCACAGTTCTGAAATCTCCAAAACAAGATTTCTTGAAGGATTCAATATTAGAGCTCATTACAAATTCTGCAGTGGAAACAGTCCCGCTAGCCGAAAGAGGCAGAAAATTCCTGCGGATTGCAGTATATATCCGTAGAGTTCTCCATCACCTCCAGTTCAGAGTCCTTCCGTTTGGCATCTCTACAGCCCCATTTGTATTCACGGAGGTAGTCTCTTCCATGATGGCGGTCCTCAGAGTCCAAGGTATAAGAATAATCCCTTATCTGACCGATTGGCTCATATTAGCCAGGACCAAGGAAGAACTACACCTTCACACTTCTGTGACTCTACAGTTACTCCACAAATTGGAATGGTTAATCAACCTACAAAAATCTTACCTAACTCCTACCAAGGAGATAACATTCTTGGGGTTTCTCTTAGATTCTCACAACATGAAAATCTTCTTATCCCCAGCAAGGAAGGACAGGATATCCAGAGGATATCAATTCCTTCGAGTCCCACGCAAGGTATCTCTGAGAACTCTTATGAGATTCCTAGGCCTCCTATCTTCCTCAGCGGAAGCTGTTCTGTAGGCACATGAGGCCTCTTCAGGCAGAAATTCTTCAAGCTTGGGACAGAAGAATTTCCTCCCTAGACACTCCCCTCAGACTCTCTCCTTCGGTCCACAGATCTCTGAATCGGTGGGCCGTTCCCCGAGACGGCATGTCCCTTTCAGAACCTCAGTGGTTGCTCTTGACAACGGATGCCTTAGGGTCCGGTTGGGGAGCCCACCTGCTGGGGAGGAAGGTGGCTGGGAAGTGGAGTCCAGAAGAACTCCCTCTTTCATCCAATGTCAAGGAACTTAGAGCAATTTACTATGCACTCATTTATTTCACCCACCTTCTTTTAGGCAAAGCTGTCAAAGTGAGGACAGACAACATGTCAGCTGTTTATTATATAAACAAGCAGGGAGGAACGAGATCTGTTCTACTACTTCAAGAAGTGGCAAAGATCTTCCATTGGGCGGAGACTTCCAGATTATGTGCAATCCATATAAAGGGGGTGCAGAATATCCTTGCGGATCGCATGAACAGAGACAGAGCGTTACCTGGAGAATGGGCTCTAAATCAGGAGGTATTCTCTCAGCTCATAGACCTTTGGGGTCTTCCAGAAATAGATCGCATGGCCACAAGAGCCAATCCCAAGCTAGAGCAGTCCTGCTCCCTATATCCTATGGACAGACCCCATTGGATAGACGCCATGACAATTCAGTGGAATTTCAATCTGGCCTATATCTTTCTGCCAACTTCCATGATACCCAGGGTATTAATGAAGATCAGACGGGACCAGGCATCAGTAATTGCATAATCCCTTAGAGCCTGGTTTTCACAGCTCATTCAGATGAGCAAAGGAGTTTATTGGAAGCTCCCTCTTAGTCGGAATCTGGTATCTCAGAGCACTCATCTCTGTCACAACCTCAGAACATTCAATCTGACTGCATGGAGGTTGATAGGTCCTTACTGAAAGCCAGAGGGTTTTCGGACCATATACTGGAGACACTATCTCAATCTAGGAGTGAGGCAACTAACAAGACCTACGCCAGAATCCTTAAATGGTGTGCTCTCAAGAAGATTGATGCTACTTCTCCTTCTACTCTCCTAACTCCATCGGAGTACAGTTAGCCGCTCTATCCGCATCTCTACAAAGATGTCTCACACAGGAGCCGGAACTAAAGTCTTTCATCAAGGCCATCAATAGGATCCATCCTGGATCCATTAAACCTATCGCTCCATGGTATCTGGTGTTGGTCTTACAACAACTCTGTGCTCAACCCTTTGAACCTCCAGAGGAAGTGGAACTTAGGTTTCTCACTCTTAAGGTGGTCCTGCTATTAGCTGTCACAACAGCTAAAAGGGTTAGTGAACTCCAGGCTCTTGCAGCTGATGAACCTTACATTATTTTTCTACCAGGGAAGGTCCTCTTGAGATTTATCCCATCCTTTTTACCAAAAGTTGCAAATACTAATCAAGTAATCAACAGTTTTCTCCAGAATCTGGATCTTCTCAAAAGGACCTTGTTAACCTTGACCTGGTAAGGTGTTTAAGAGTTTATCTTTAAAGAACTAAATCCTTCGGGAAAACCTCCTTGTTATACACCAAGGGTCAAAGAGAGGTGCTAAGTCATCTAAACCCTCCATGTCTAGATGGATCTGTGAGTGTATAAACTTATGCTATACTTCTAAGGGTTTAGCTGCGCCAGAGTTCACTAGGGCACACTCTACAAGATCAGTTTACACCTCTTGGTCTGAGCCTAACTGTTCTCCAGCTTCCCCATATCCCTCTGTAATATTATGTGATCACTCTACCCAGTTTGGTGTCATCTGCAAATATAGAAATTCTTCTTTGTAATCCCTCTACAAGGTCACCATGGTAACCCTTTTCCATATGCCCTCTCCCAGTCCCAGCTCCTCATTTTCTGTACTTTTTTTTTGTGTGGCTCAGTATCAAACGCCTTAGAAAAGTCCAGATATACAACATCCACAGCTTCACCCCGATCCAATCTATAACTGATCTCCTTATAGATGATCAGATTAGTCTGACAGGACCGATACTGTATAAACCTATGTTGGTTCTGTGTCAGGAGGTTGTTTTCATTAAGATATTCCAGAAGAGCATCTCTCAGAAAACCCTCAAAAATCTTACCCACTACAGATGTTAAACTTACAGGCCTATAGTTCCCTGGATCCCTTTTTGAATATTGTTACCTCACTTGCTAAGCACCAGTGGAACAATCCCTGTTATTATAGAATCTTTAAATACAAGGGTCTGTCTAGCATGGTACTTAATACTTGCAAAACCCTGGGATGGATGCTATATGGTCACGTTAATTTGTGTGTTTCTATGTTTCTAAGGCAGCGCATCACCTTTTCTTGGTTTAAACAGGTGAGATTTGCCGGAGAATTTACTTTTAGCCATTTAGTAGATTGGCCTTTTCCTCATCCTCCTCCACCATTACCCCCATATTATTTAAGGGACCAACATTTTAAATTTCTTATTTATGTAGGTGAAGAATATTTTGGGGTTCTTTTTACTTTCTATGGCAATTCTTCTCTCTGTTGCACTTTTCTGCTAGTTTTATTTCTTTTTTACACATTTTATTTCTCTCCCTATAATTCTAGTGTTTCCCCATAAACTTCTTGTTTTAGTATTCTAAATGCTTTCCTCTTATCATTTATTGCTTCCTTAAATGTTTTAGATAGCCAAATTGGTTTTCTCCTATTTCTAGCCCTTTTATTCCTGTAGGGTATAGATTGTTCATAATATCTATTTAGGATGTTCTTAAGAGTCCCGTTTAGCTTGTGTACTTTTATTACTAAGGGCACAGTCTCAGTTTGTCACTGTCAATCTATGATCTTACATTATACGTAGTCACTCCAACTCCACAGATCACTCAGCACAGCAGATATGTCTTGGTTTTTAAAACTTTAACCAGCCCCGCTTCAAACAGCAACTCTCAGGCCAGTGGTCTAAAGGCTTTGGCACGAGGGAATTTTTTTTTTTTACTAAATAAAATGTGTAAATGTGGCGCACTAGTGCTTCCAATTGTGTGAAGGGTGTATAGATCAGTTTGTGATGCCAGGGCACTGTTTGATGTTGAGATAGCTTCTCCTGGGCAAGGTGCAGGATGATGAATACACCGATGCAAGTTTAGGGATAACTATCTTTACTTTGCTGGAGGTAGCAAATGGAGACATGGGGCATAGTGCATTGGGTTCAAGACCCAAGTGTCTTAAGTCTAATCCAGGAGAAAAGAACATGATCAGGGTGGCCATTTGCAGACAGGCTTTTGACATCCTACATTTCTTGCACCTTTGGAACCTTGCACCTTTCCTTGAGGCTCCAGAACCTCTCCATTTCTCTTGTGCGTAGCCTCTGTCTCAATCCAGAATATTCAAGTCAACATGAGATTTCCTTGTAATAGCCATAACTTCATTTTGGCCTTTTGATATTGTTTTGCATTTATTTACCATACAGGATTTAACCCCTTCAGAACACTTATGTTCTGGTACTTAGAGTACTCCACTGGAAAACAAAAAATGTTTAACTTTCTGGCACCAGTTGATTTAAACAGATTTTTTTAAATAGATGTAATTCCCAAAAGTCTTAATCCTTCCAGTACTTAACTGCTGTATGATCCACAGGAAGTGCTTTTGACTTTTCTCTGACCACAGTGCTCTCTGCTGACACCTCTGTCCATGTCAGGAACTGTCTAGCGCAGGATAGGTTTGCTATGGGGTTTTCACACCAAGTGGGTTTAGCTGCGAAACTGAGCCGTTGCTGCTCCTCTGAGCAGCCCATGTTTGTTCTTCCCATCCCTGCATGTTACTAACCGAGATGTCTTTGAAATAGAGAATCCACCAATTTTTGCAACATTGGGGTGAGTGCTATGTTTCATTTTGCTTTTCACATCTGTTTTCTAGATGATTGAGCACCACCTGTTGCCCTGTGTATGGTCTCTACACCGCTCAGTATATGTAAATATTCCTGCCACTTGCTACCCTAATGCCGAGCAGCTACCCTCTTCCTACTTCTGTGGATCGTACAGGAGCTGATAAGTACTGGAAGGATTAAGATTTAATAGAAGTAGTTTATCAACTGGCTCCAGAAATTTAAACAGACTTGTAAAGGGGTACATTTTTCTTCTTCCTTAAACACACAATGACGTACATGTCCTAAGGGGTGTTCTGACTATAAAACAAGTGCAAGAGCTATCAGCAGCTGTACACGGTCAATGACAGAACCACCATCTCATCATTCACCCCAAAAGGGGTACTCCACCCCTAGACATCTTATGCCCTATCCAAAGTATAGGGGATAAGGTGTCTGATTGCGGGGGTCCCACCACTGGGGACCCCCGCAGTATAGCATGCGGCACCCACCTGTTTCTTGTCTGGAAGCGCTGGAGGCTCTGGGTCGCGACCACGGGAACGGAAGTCTGATGTCATGACTCCGCCCTGTGTGACGTCATGCCCCATCCCCTCAATGCAGGTCTATGGCTGTCACGCCCCCTCCCATAGACTTGCATTGAGGGGGATGGGGTGTGACATCACACAGGGCGGAGTCATGACATCACGTACTTCCATTCCCGTGATCGCAACCCAGACCCTCCAGCGCTTCCAGACAAGAAACAGGTGGGTGCCGCATGCTATACTGTGGGGGTCCACAGCGGTCAGACATCTCATCCCCTATCCTTTGGATAGGGGATAAGATGTCTAGGGGTGGAGTACCCCCTTTAAGTGCTGTAGTCTATGGTGATTATGGCAATGACAGTGCTCTAACTAAACTGCACCCCTGCAAAATGTATGTAGGGTACATATTGATTTACACGCCTGCCGGAGGCCTTCACCTGCTCCGATCTGCTGATACACAGGCTCTGAGAAGGTATATGCGGTAGAATAGCATTATTCAGAGTTAGCAATCTGAACAGTGAATAAAGGCCTATATGGGGACTTTTTTAAACAAGCCCTTAAGCCCCAACATAGGTGCAGTACAGTTCCCCCACAGACATACAGCCTATGGCTGCAGGCTGTATGCCTGCTTACTGCCCCACTTCAATGTTCCGACCAGTGACACGATCTACAGCTATGGCCTAGGGGCCATAGCAGTAGGTCCGGGGGAGCGGAGGTCGGAACACTGAAGATGATGTGCCGCTGGTAACTTATCATGCGCACGTCCTCCTCGATGTTCCGCTGTTCTCCTATGGGCGCACAGCCTTGCGTGCGCTACCTCCCGGCGGCCCATGCATTTTTTCAGGTTAATGCGGGGGCCGCTGCAGAAAGGTAACCGCCGGGACATCCTTGTGTCCTGAAGATTTTTCGGGACACAGCGATGTCCTGAGTGTGATGGGGGCCCCTGTGGGCACAGAGCAGGCGCTCCATAGCGCCAATGATGATCCGGCCCTGGCTATGGGCAATTTTTCCTCTACACAGGTTTTAATGCGTCTCCCCACTAGACACAAGTGTCCTGAGACTATGCATCATCTACATGATGTAAATGTTCATCCTGGTGGGCAAAGGAAGTCACCCAGAATCCTTAATAAGCCAATGCATGACCCCCCCCCCCCAACCCAATATCCTTACTTGGACTGGTTAGAGGAGTACTCTAGTGCCGACTATTTGTCCTCCGTTGTGCCCAGAACGCTGCCACAGCTGATCGGTCCAGTCTTCTGCCTGTGCACGGATTGTCACATGGCGCTCGGCCCATCACCAACTGCAGCGATGTCCCGCGCACAGAGAAGACGGAACCGGAGGCCCGATCAGCTGTAGCAGCACTCCGGGGTAAGAGGAAGGTGAGGGAAAGTTTTTCATTTTTTTCAGCCCTGGCCCAACAGAGGAGGAATAGTCTGCACTAGAATACCCCTTTAAGTGTCAGGACCCGAGATTTACATTTCCAGGATAAACTCAGACAAGACATTGTTGCACTTTATGTGGATTTTATTCTGCTGTTCATATTACAAGGTTCAAGAGTTTGGGGGATTTTGTCTTCAGTCAACGCCTTGCCACAGAAGTAGGATCTGGAATAGACAAAATGAAGACAATTAAGGCAATGTTCTGGAAATATGGGATATCCTCATCTTATTGAAGGAAGACTTGGGGTATGTTCCACAGAAGAATTCCGACCCTAATTTACTGCAAAGTGATTTGAATGGGATTCCACATTCAGACAGCAGGATTTCTTAGAGAACACAGAATTCTGCCTTGTGAGCATATCCTCAGATGTCAGGACCAGGAGACTGAACACTTCAATATGTGGTGGCCCAGTACAGGAGGAGTTACCCTGTACCCTTGCTGTCCTGTCAGGCAGACTCACTTCAGTGTCCCCTGCCCTGCGCGCCCCCCCCCCCCCCCCCCCAAGTAAATATGTTTGTTATGTTTTATACCATGTAATGTGGAGAACACATTGTCACATGTGAATAGTCATGTGATTGTTGCCCATGAGGTATCCGTGACCAGGTGACTTAAGGGTGACCAGTGGGGATCTCACAACCCCCCCCCCCCCATGGAAGCCCTGGGTGGAGCCTCTGCTCTTGCTTCCTACTGAGGTCCAGTGTGTCCAGAGTCATAGGAGACCGCAAGTCCAGTCTGCAGCCACAAGCTACCAACCTGCAAGTAAGTCTGTCAGTCATGTCAGTCAGTAGTAAACGTGGCCTGCATTAAAGTGTACCTATCAAAAACTTTATATAATGTAGATAATACAATTATATGTATATTTGTAATATACATTGGTTACAAAAGGTGTATATTTATGGGTGAAAGTGCTGTCCCTGCTGCTATTGCCTGTGTGTGAGGAGTCCAAATACAGGGAGGACAGGACACACTGGACTCTGTGCAGGCTCCTGGCTTGTCAATCATCCTGCTGTGTGAGCCGGGAGCGTGTCAGAGCCTCACTGCACAGAGCCCTGCTTGTCCACCATCACTTCATGTATTTAAACTCATCATAGAGACAGGAAATAGCTGCAGGGACAAAAAAAATAATAATAATTTTACCAATGTATATTACAAATATACATATGGCATTATCTACATTGTATAAAAAGTTAGTTCATGACAGATACACTTTAAATTGACCTCATCTACTACAAGTCCCAGCAAGCCCTTAAGGCCTGAGTGACTGGTCACCTCTGGGGGCCCTGGCTTAACTGTGTAGACTTTACCATTTGTTTACCCTCAGTAAATCTTATTATCCGTAACTCGAGTCATTATTGCCCCCATGCCTAGCCCAGGATCCAGCGGTAAACCTTCAGGTGGTGTTGAGGATAAACCACACCCTGGCGTCATGAATACAAGGGTTTGATGCAATCTGTCCCTAGGGTAACATCTGCCCTGCATCACACCCCCATATACCACAAATATAGTGCATGTAAATCCAGGCTATGCCCAGTTACTGCCCTAACCTCTTCTATAGCTCCTATTCTGCCCTTTTAGGCTCAAGAGGATTGGGCATGTTTGATTTGTGCCCAGTCCCTTCCCCCCCCCCCCCCCTTAAATTTTTTTGTATCAGAGCCCCCCCGATTTTAGGTTTAAATAAAGAAAAAAGCCAACTCTATGGGGGAGATTTAAGAAAACCGGTGCAGAGGAAGAGTTGCCAAGTTGTCTATAGCAGCCAATCAGATCACTTCTTTAATTTTTCAGATGCCTTGTTGAGTGATCTGATCGGTTGCTAGGGACAACTGACTTTTCGTCTGCACAGATTCTCAAATCTCCCTGTGTCTTTAAGTTGGAGACAGATTTCAGTCATTTGCTGCAGTCCACAGGCGATCCCTCCGCTGCATGAGGGGCACAATATACTCCTTGTAGTGACTATTGTACTACAGTACAGAGCTGCCTCGATGTAGTACCGGTCTATTCACACGGTGGAGTCTCTGCCTCAAATTAAAGTCCATAGACTTCTACAGGATGCCGCACTCCCATTCACAAGTGGAATTTCAGAAGTGTGAATGGGAGTGCAAAATCCCAAAGTCGTCTATGGGCTTTAACCCCTTAAGGATGGAGGTTTCAGTTTTTTGCATTTTCAGTTTTTCCTCCTTACCTTTTAAAAATCATAACCCTTTCAATTTTCCACCTAAAAATCCATATTATGGCTTATTTTTTGCGTCACCAATTCTACTTTGCAGTGACATCAGTCATTTTACCCAAAAATCCACAGCGAAACGGAAGGAAAAAAAATCTGATTTTGTGTGACTAAAACAAAAAAAAAAACCATTTTGTAACTTTTGGGGGCTTCCGTTTCTACGCAGTGCATATTTTGGTAATAATGACACCTTATTACTCTGTAGGTCCATACAATTAAAATGATCCCCTACATAGAGGTTTAATTTTGTTGTACTTCTGGAAAAAATCATAACTATATGCAGGAAAATGTATGTTTAAAAATGTCCTGACCTATAACTTATTTTTCCACGTACAGGGCGTTATGAGGGCTCATGTTTTGCGCCATGATCTGAAGTTTATTGGTACCATTTTTGTTTTGATCACTTTTTAATGTTATAAAAAGTGACCAAAAATAAGTTTTTTTGGACTTTTGAATTTTTTTTTCGCGTACGCCATTGACCATGCAGTTTATATATTTTATAGTTCGGACATTTACGCACGCGGCGATACCACAAATGTTTATTTTTATTTACACTTAATTTTTTTTAATGGGAAAAGGGACGATTCAAACTTTTATTAGGGAAGGGGTTAAATGATCTTTATTAACACTACTTTTTTTGCAGCGTTATAACTCCCATAGGGACCTATAACACTGCACACACTGATCACTAGCGTGTATTAACACGCCTGTGATCAGTGTTATCAGCGCTTGACTGCTCCTGCCTGGATCTTGGGCACGGAGCAGTCATTCACCGATGGGACACTGAGGAGGCAGGTAAGGGCCCTCCCGGTGTCCGGTCAGCTGTTCGGAATGCCACGATTTCACCGCGGCGGTCCCGAACAGCCCGACTGAGCAGCTGGGATAGTTTAACTTTCGCTTCAGATGCAGCAGTCAGCTTTGATCGCCGCGTCTGAAGGGTTAATACAGGGCATCACCACTATCTGTGATGTCCTGTATTAGCCACAGGTCCCGGCCGTTGATGGCCGCCGGGACTGACCCGATATGACGGGTCCCTGTGTGACCCTAGGACGTAAATATACATCCTTAGTCGTTAAGGAGTTAAAGGTGTACTCTAGTGGAAAGCTTTTTTTTAGAATCAACTGGTGCCAAAAAACAGATTTGTAAATTACATCTATTTTAAAAAATAAATAAAATAAATAAAAACTTAATCCTTCCAGTACTTATTAGCTGCTGAATACTACAGAGGACATACTTTTTTGCTGACCCCTCTGTCCATAGCAGCATATGTTTGCTATGAGGGGTTTTTCCTCCTGCTTGTGACAGTTCCTAAAATGGACAGAGGTGTCAGCAGAGAGCACTGGTCAGACAAAAGAAATCCAAAAAGAGAAGAATGTCCTCTGTAGTATTCAGCAGCTAATAAGTACTGGAAGGATTAAGAATTTTTCATAGAAGTAATTTACAAATCTAACTTTTTGGCACCAATTAATTCTATAAAAATAAATTAAAAAATACATTTAAAGGGGTACTCTGGCACTTAGGGGATAAGATGCCTGATCGCTGGGGACCCACATGATCTTGCATGCAGCTCCCCAGTTAAAATCAGTCCCTGGAGCTGTCACACCCCCTCCCATAGGCTTGCATTGAGGGGCGGAGCATGACATCACACGGGGGCAGAGGAGTGACATCACACACACCACCGGCCCTGTGATCACAGGTAATCAGACCTGGAGAGAACATGCGCGCAGCACGCCAGTCCCCGGAGAATGTTCTCTCCAGGTCTGATTACCGGCGATCACAGAGCTGGTGGTGTGTGATGTCACTCCTCTGCCCCCGTGTGATGTCATGCTCCGCCCCTCAATGCAAGCCTATGGGAGGGGGCGTGACAGCTCCAGGGACTGATTTTTAACTGGGGAGCTGCATGCAAGATCATGGGGGTCCCCAGCGATCAGGCATCTTATCCCCTATCCTTTGGAAAGGGGAAGATCCCTAAGCGCCGGAGTACCCCTTTAAATTATATTATATTAATACACATACTTTCCAAAAATTCAGGGCAGCCCTCTAGCGATCCAGAATAATCTTGATTTTAGTCAAGCATGCTTGAAAGAGACCTCATTGAGCAGGTTGAAATGTCTATTTTCTTTGGGTGAATAAAATCACTATTATACTGGATCACTGCCCTGAATTTTTGGAATTGTACTACTGGGGATTTTTTGGTTGCATCATATGTCATATTTTATATATACATTTTCCACCCCTTTAATTTGAGGTGAAATTTGGAAATTCCGTGTGAATAGACCAAGTCCATCTATGCTTAGGGCAATAAACATTGTCTATAAGACCCAGATGAACATTTACTGGACATTCTCAGGGGCATTTTGGCAGCCACCATCAGCTCCAGGACAGGGGCAATATTCTTTTATACTCTATCCAGTGGTATCTGCACCTGACAGATTCCATTAAGGGTTTAAAAAAAAAAAAAAAAAAAAAAAAGTGTAAGAAAAACAGGTTTGTGGCTCCCAAGACACAGAAGATACTTACATTGCCCCACTGGGTCCATATTTAACCTCCATAGCTGTGGCCCCAAGTTTTGGCTGGATGAGATTAATGCCCTCCTTGTGCCAGGTAAATACTGTATTGATGACGGGGTAAACATCCATCTCCACATCAAAGAAGGAGGAGTAAGTTCTCCCGGACTGAATAAGTCCACTAAAACAGAACCAGAGAACCATCACATTACACAACTACCATAAAGGGACTATGAGCAGATTGAATGAGGACCGACCTGTGTATGATGTACTGAGGAGAACAGTCCTTCTTCCCGCACAGAGAGACACTGAACGACCCCATGAAGAGTGTGGATCCAGTAAGATTGACCGACACCTTGTACCTCCAACCTACGGACACAGGACAATTGTTTGACAATACTCAGAATTTTGGGAGGCCACTAAATTTAGGGAGAAAAAAAAAAAAAGCCACACATCCATGTGTCTACACTCCCTAGTCTCAAAGTGAGAAGCCTGAGGTCATGGACACCACTGATCTCCAGATTTTATCTACCCCCACTCACAGTCGAGTTCAGTACCCAGACTAGAAAGTTTGTGCCCCACTGTTATTGTGCACGGTCTGAAGCACAAGACTTCCCCATTAGCTAAGGTTCATTACACATATTGCCTACCCACAATGTTATTCCACTTACGAAGAAGGTTCTCAGGGTCACCAGTATTCAAGAAAAAGGTTGGACTTCCATGATCATGGCGGTAAGAGTCTGCGTAGTATCCCATGGTTGTGCAGCTTCCATTGCAACAAGGGAATCCAGCACCCTGAAGACGACAAAACCCCAGATTACAGCTCCCCATAACACCACTCTACCCTAGAAATTCACCTTTAGTTTTAGGGACAAGTTATCACTTTCTCTCACTTGTCTTCGACTACATAACTACCTTTTGGAAATCACTGTAGGAGGGTCCTGGGTAGCTGACAAACCCATCAGAATGGAGGATACTATTTAAGAAGAATGAGACACTCCTTCGATGACTACAGAAGATTATCTCCTCAAGTCCTTAAAAATAAATGTCACAATGGTTAGAGATCCCAGACACCTCCTAAATCCAAAGTCTTCATGTGGTCAGACATTACCTTCTATGACTCGGTCCAGGTCCCCAAGCTTGCGATAAAAGTTAGGACACCCAGGCTGGTGCCTCCCTCCATTGGGAAAGAAGTCCAGATGACCGACCAACTGGCTCATTCCAAACCCACTTAGTCCTGGAATACATAAGAGCAGGCACAGGGTAGGTTGTAACCCTAATGTTGGCAACAGTGATGCTTAGGACAGGGCACGACATACCAAAATTCTCAAAACTGACCACTTGTCCACCATGATGGCTCCAGCAGGCACTTCGAAAGCCTTTTAAGAAGGTCCTAGAGTCTGTATCCAGCTACAGTGTGTAAAGCAGCTTAAAAAAGGTTGTGTGGCTCAGAAAACAGTTGACTTGCCCCACTGTTGGGTTATTATACCGAGTGTATGCTGCAATGGCAGATGAGCGATCACATGCCTCCAGCTAAGCTTCTATGTAAAAGCTTCCAGAAAGGCTGTGAGAAGAGCCCCTAGTCCACCCCCTCTCACTAAGGAGCTGGAATCAAATCAGTTCAGTCTAAAGTCCGCAACATCTCAACTTTGCTCGGCAAACATTAAAAGGGGTACTCGGGGGGCATTCTCATATGAACTGGTGCCAGAAAGTTAAACATATTTGTAAGTTACTTCTATTAAAGAAAATACTGGAAGGATGAAGGTTTTTTTTTTTTTTTTTTTTTTTTTAAATCAGCTGCTGTATATTACAAAGGAAGTTCTCTTTTTAGATTTATTTTGTTTGACCACAGTGCTCTCTGCCGACACCTGTCCATAGCAGCATACCTTTGCTATGAGGATTTTCTCCTGCTCTGGGCAGTTCCTGACATGGACAGAGGTGTCAGAGCACTGATCAGAGAAATCAAAAAAGAATTTCCTCTGTAGTATACAGCTGCTAATAAGTACTGGAAGGATTAAGATTTAATAGAAGTAATATCAAATCTGTTTAAGTTTCTTGCACCAGTTGATGAAAAAGATATAAAGTTTTCCACTGGAGTACCCCTTTAACCTCTTCATATTCTGCATCCAGTTCAAGTCAAAGCCAGCTACAAGCAAGTCACAAGTTCAGTACCAGTAGCAAGTGCCATCTAAATCGGGACAGATCTGGGCCACCGCATAATTTTCTCGTGTCCAACTTTAAGAAAGTATTTACCAACTAGAAGAGGAGAACGCTGAACAAAGACCCCTCTGCATACAGTAATCTATGGTTGGGGTAAGTACTGTGTGGCTCAACACATCACAAGTTTAGTGTACACCCTGTGCATAGGGCCACAAAACTCATACAAGCATCTGCACCACAGTAAGGTTTGTTTCACACTACAAAAAGTCTGTTTTTAAACATCCGTATGAAGTTCCGTCTGAAAACGGCAACAAAAATCCTATACGTCCGTTAGAAGAATCCCATAGACTAAAATGGGATTTTCTAATAGCTGTTTTAACCCGTTATTGATAACGGCCATTATTTTGTGATGGAAGAAGATAGTACATGTAATATCTTCCGTCACAAAATAACAGCCGTTATCAATAAAGGACTTAAACGGGTTAAAAACGGCTATTAGAAAAATCCCATAGACTAAAATGGGGATTTTCTAACCGACGTATAGGATTTTTGTTACTGCCGTTTCCAGACGGAACTTCATACGGATGTTTAAAAACTAAGAATTTTTGTAGTGTGAAAAGGGGCCTAAGCCAACCTGTGTAGGCCCTTCACCAGTACAAAGCATCTAATCTACAGCTGTAATCTAGCTCGGATTTGCACAGATTTAGTGGAGTTTCAAGTTGTTTCCACATATATTCGGATTTCGCACTTTACGCCATGGGAAAATCTCCTTTAGTGAAAGTGCATGGGATCGGGTTAGCAACACCATCTTTATTCCCAAGGGGCAACTTCTCCAAACTGCTACAATTCTTATGAGCTGCACCTGAATGGAAAAGGCCTTAAAGGGGTACTCCACTGCCCCAGTGTTCAGAATATTTTGTTCCAAACACTTGGTGCAGGTGTCATGATGTAAAACCTGGCCACCTCCCATAGACTTGCATTGAGGGGGCTGTGACGTCATGATCCCACACTCAGTGTTTTATACAAAATGTTCTGAACACTGGGGCAGTGGAGTACCCCTTTATAGATTATATGACAACTCGTCAGACTAGCCATTCACAAGACCTCTTAAAGGGATACTCTGTTGGAAACATCACCTATCCTTTTAACAGGGGATAAGATGTTAGATTGTGGGGGTCCGGCTGCTGGGGACCCCCACGATCTCCAGGTTGGCACTCCTGTCTTTTGGTGCACGGAGTGAACGCCGCTTCGGGCCCGATGACTGGCGATGCAAGCTGCCACGCCCCCTTCATTCAGTTATGAACTAGCAGTCACACCCCTTCCCATAGACATGAATGGAGGGTGCGCGACGCCATGAACACGGAAGCTGCAATGTTCCACGTTCCAGATGCTGCCGGCCCGGAGATCGCAGGGTTCCCAGTAATCTAACATCTTATTTCCTACCCTTTGAATAGGGGATAAGATGTTTCCAACAGAGAACCCCTTAAAGTAAAAAATTATGAGAAAAAGCCGCACACACCACCTGTCCTCATGCTGTGTGGTGTTGCAGCGGATGGAGCAGAGTTGTAATACTACATACAACCTGAGGACCAGGGTTTGTTTATGTTTTTTTAACTGACAACTCTTGTTTCTGGAGGACCCCTTAATCCCAGAATCCAAAAAAAATAAATAAAATAAAATACCCACCTTGGCCAAGAATAGTGTCAGAGCCATCAGTATGGATGACATCCACAAGCTGTGCATCAGAAGGGTCCAACCTCACTTCGGGTGGGGTATTTTCAAAGTAAGGGCCGGCTGGGTCCAACCCTACAAGAGGATAACCATGTTTAGTACCCAAAAGGTGGTAGACCAGGGGCACAGAGGACATTTGAAGAGACTGAAATAGTCAAAATTACGCATGTGTAAGGACTGTCCACCATAGCTCATTTAATGCTCAGCCTGTACGACAGACTTTTTTGTAACAAGGTGAGTTATGATTGAGTTTCCCCTATATGTTACTGCTATTTGGAACTTCCATTATCTTGAAGTGCAGAAGCCAACCTACTAAAACTCACCCGATATCCGGGAAATTCCTGGACGCCTCTTCCCAGCTTCACCAGCAATGTGAGCACCCAAACTGTGTCCTATCAGGTAAATGTTACTCAGGGAGTACCTGTAGTGACCCTATGGAGATCAGTAATGGACACAAGTGAAACAAAATCCATCACAATAGGTTCTGAGTTCTTTATGAGACTGTTTTAGCTTTTAATAGACACAAGCAAGATGTTTTTGGTTCTCATGGAAGACATTGGTAAAACAGTTTCATTATTTACAGGTGAATATGACCATAGAGACCCTCCAAGGGGTGGATTAACCCCACTGCACCGTGTTCTTGTTCTACACCTTGGTGGCACCTGAAGCTTTCATTGGCCGTGGGCATCTTGGTCATTCCTATAGGTTTCTACATCCTTGTTTACTCCTGTGGTGCCCCATATATTCTTACAGACAGAAAACCTTGTGAGAATCTTTATACATTTATATATTGGTGTTACTCACATACATAGGTTGTAGCAGAAGGAAGGCGGCTGACTTAGTACCATACTGATTACTGCTGACCCCACCCCTCTATATAACACCATGTCCTCTTACTTGAGTTTCTCCTATATATAAATCTGTTTGCCTCCTTTATAGTGTTTATTTATATAAAATTCTCTCATATCCCTCTGTCTCTTTCTTCTATACATCTAAAGGTCCTTTAACCTTTCCTGGTAAGTTTTATCCTGTAACCCATGGAGTTTTTAGTATCTTCTCTGATCTTTCTCCAAAATATCTATATCCTTCTGGAGATACGTCCTCCAGTACTGTGCACAATACTCCAAGTGAGATCTCAGTGTTCTGTACAGTGGTATGAGCACTTCTCTCTACTGCTTATACCTCTCCCTATACACCCATGAGCACTTCTCTCTACTGATAATACCTCTCTATACACCAAGCATTCTGCTGCTCTATGACATTGTCTTCCTATTGTGGTAGGCCTCTGGGGTAGGGGTAGTGTAGTCAGGGTTTTGCTTCAGTATATCAGGGGTTAAGGTTAACCCTATTGTTTGTGACGCCAGGCTGAGGGCTAGTATGCTGAGGTAATTCTCCAGCCTATCGCCGCCCTTCCCAGTAACGATTGGTGCATGCATAAAATGACTGATCCACAAGAAAGAACTATAGAGTCAAACTATAGAGTCTTTGGAACGCATCACGTGACCCGCAGGTCCTGCGACGCTAACTAGGCAAGTACTCTTACTATATAAATATATACATTCAATTTAAATAATTTTATTTACAAAAGGGGTGACAAGGGGCTAGCTAAGGATGAGGACCCCACCAACACCTAGGGACCTCACCACAAGGCAGCGGACGCAATCCGGTGCCGGGACACCACACCATCTTTAAGGCTAGGTTCACACTATGGAATTTCCTCCTGCAATTCAGCTTTGAAATTGCAGCCAGAAATTCCGCTTACTAAAAATGTATAATATAGCGAATGGGTTTCCGTTCAAAAATTCTGCTTCACAAACTCTGAAGTGTTAATTTGAATTGAAAAATCAGCTTTAAAATTTCCGCCTGAAGAACGGCGTTGCTCCTTCTTCAGGCAGAAACTCACAGAACACATTGCAGTCTATTGAATCAGTCGGCACTCGCTGCACTTGGAATCTCCGGGTGGAAATTTTCTGCCCAGAGATTGCGCAGTGTGAACCTAGGCCAAGTCTTCTGAAATAATGACTCCTAAATCTTTCCTCAGATACTGATATTAGGACTGTACCAAATATTTTATATTCTGTCCTTGTATTTTTGGACACCACACGCTTTGGTAAACATTTGTGCCACCCATTGTATCCCAATAGACCCTTTACTATTAAAAGAACTTCCAAAAACTCACCAATAGATAGTTGATAAAATTGGCCAGTTCTGCGCCCACGACACGGGCATTGTTGACAGCTCGTGTGTACAGAGCGACCGACCCACCAAACCAATCTACAGCGAAGCAGTTCAC
This sequence comes from Hyla sarda, assembly GCF_029499605.1. Taxonomy (NCBI): domain Eukaryota; kingdom Metazoa; phylum Chordata; class Amphibia; order Anura; family Hylidae; genus Hyla; species Hyla sarda. Next base: position 11,016,655 of record NC_079195.1, read on the forward strand.
ATTAGACACCTGCAGCAGGGTCTGGAATGGAGGTGAATAGTGAGAATTACCAGGAGGTCACATGGCTGAACCCAACGACCCCGCACACTTACCTGGCACATATCTACCAGCCACTTATTCTCCCCAGCCTCCAGAAACCCATGGATAATAAAGATGGATTTCCTTTTGGGACAAAACTTGGTAGCCGAGACTGTAGAGACGTTTAGTGCTTGGATTTCCTAAGGTAACAAGAACATATAAGTAGAGTCTGACATGTTTGTCCTGCAGATGCCAAGAGATAGCCATGGCGGTCTGATCCGGACGGAAAGACGCAATTGTGAGTCCCAAAATGTAATTGATCACTTATATGGTATACACATCCTGTGTACAGCTGATATCTACCACCATATGGTCCTGTATATAATCACTTAGACCAGTATACTATACAGGATCTGTATACAATATGTGTATAGTGGTTTTATTCAGTACAGCATGTCGGTATTATCCAGTTAGTGTGGTGGTATATATTTACCCTTTGTATACTAGTATTATTGGTCATGGAAATTTACCTACATTAAAGCGTACCCGTCAGATCCAACCAAATTTTCTCTCTTTTAAATTATATTAAATATAAACACCCAGTACCTAATCCTGACCATGTACATCAATTTTTTATGTGTCTAGCACCTTTATTTATTTTTTTTTTATACACTTTTAATTTATCTCACTAGTTGAATTCCTCTCAAAAGGGAGGGGGCGTGGCCTCACTGTGCAGGGGGCCCCCCTTGCCTTTTTTTTGGTCTGGGAGTGTGAGTTGTCAGTCCGCCCCTGGCCATGACAGAGTCAATCCCCCCTGCCCCATATACTGCGACGCTTATCTGCCCGGCGCCTGCATCTGTGGAGTCAGAGCAGCAGGGGGAGGAGCACCAGCGGTTGGACGGGGGCATCATCAAAATGTAAGTAAAAAATTCTATGTTAAGGCGAGGGGGGTGTTAAGGTGTAAAAAAAAGTTTGTGCGTGTTTTTGCTTTTTTGGGTTGGGGCAAACAGGGTCCGCCCCAGGTGCCAAATGCTCTGGGTACGCTCCTGGGATATTAAAAGTTCTGATCCAGGGTCTAGGTGTACAGTAGAGCCATTATTTGAGCACTGGCCCAACCAGAGAACAGTGGTCAGAGGGATGGTTGTACCACTCCTTCTAGAGATCATGGGGTCTGTACCCACAGCACACAACAGTTATGTAACAAATAATATTGGGGACCCCTTATAGAATTAGGCTCAGCCATACCTTTTTAGTTTATTGGGGAGAGGGTACCCATGTGCAGATTGAACTGTTCTCAGTCCGGGTTCCAACAGCCCCATAGAACCCCTTAGATATGTTAACTTTTAGTTAGGAACCTGTTTATGGGAAGCACATGGGCCTCTGCATGAGGGTAAGATGAGGTGGTGAGTTAGACCAAAATTTGAGGCAATTCTGCAGCGAACAACATCTCACTGATACAGCTTGAGTAAAAGGGGTACTCCACTGGCCAGCGTTCAGAGGTAAATGTTTTGAATGCTGTGTGTGGGGTTGGCCACACCCCCTCAATGCAAGACTATGGGAAGGGGTGTGACAGCAGTCACACCCCCTCCCGTAGACTTGCATTGAGGGGGCATGGCCATGACATCACAAGGGGCATTGCCAACAGGGCACAAAAACTGTTTGAACACTGGCCAGTGGCGTACCCCTTTAAGGCTGGTTTCAAATGGGCGAATTACATGTGTATTTGTGTCTGTATTATGGACATAGGCCCAGCCTGAAGGCCCAAAGTGACACCCATTGGCTCAGACCAGAAACACACAAGACACCAAACTCAAGTATCCGGCTACAGGTTCAGCTCCTCATGGGAACAGGGACAAGCACAGATATTTTGGGAGAGGGGGGCAGGGCCTCAAGAGAAAAAAAAAAAAAGGCACTTAATTCTTTAAATGCCCACATAATGATGCCCCACTGCCCAGTATCAGAGGGGCAGGGGCTCAGGCCCCTTTCTGGTCAATGTGCGCACGTCCCTACATGGGAAGCTGTAACTAGTGTTGCTCGCGAATATTCGCAATGCAAATTTTATTCGTGAATATAGCACTATATATTCGTAATTACGAATATTCGTTTTATTTTTTTTTTTAACTTAATTTTTTTCACAGTACACATCACAGTGATCATCCCTCTCTGCTTCCAGCTTGTGTGGTGTAAAGAAGGCTCTAATACTACTGTGTGAGACCGGTGTGCGAATTTTTGCATATGCTAATTTTAGCATATGCGAATTTTCGTTTATGTTAATTAAGGTATATGCTAATTTTCGTATATGTTAATTTTCGCATGCGCGAATTTTCGCATATGCGAAAATAAAATCGAGAATGTTACGAATATGCGAATATATGACGAATATTCATCCATATATTCGCGAATATTCACGAATTCGAATATGGCCTATGCCGCTCAACACTAGCTGTAACCCAGAAGGATCTCCACTCCATCACCGCTTATTAACTTACGTGGAAGTGTTCCGGATTCTCTCTGGTGAACAGCAGGTATCGGGTGTTGATTCTTTCCGGTGGCCACGGAAACCAGCCGATGGGCCTTTGTGGGGTGAAGGCATATGGAGGGGCATTGGGGAAACATCCCAGCTGGTCATAGCAGATCTCTCCAGCTGAAGGAACACGGGGCAGAGGGATAAGTGACCGTACAAGACTATTACAGGGTTAATCATCTCTTTATACACAGGAACTGAATCAGAGGCTTCAGCCTTGAGGCGTCCAATAGGTCTCCTCATCCAGTCACATACAATACACCAACCCACAGGACCCTGCCAGCAGAATAGCAAGTGCAGCTTGAGTATAAGTCATGTAAATACAGAAGGCACATGTTGGGGACCTTTAAAAACTCAGACAAGGCAGTGGAAAAGGTTTGTGATCTTATATGGGGCCTGTGTAAGATGCGACAGATTCTGTCTACACAAACATGTAAAGTAGAATAGTTCGGGATTAGTATTTCTTGGCACCTACTGTTGAAAGTTTGGCGCAGTTTGCCCAATACCTCCAACCCAAATCACAGATCTGGTAGGAATTTATAAACCATTGTATAGCCCCCATATACAGGGTACTCACCGCTATGGTAGTAATGTATAGACCAGTGGTCTCCAACCTGCAAGCCTCCAGATGTCGCAAAACTACAACTCCCAGAGGTCAGCAGGTTGGAGACCACTGGTATAGACCATTGTGCAACCCCCCCCCCCCCCCATGCATATACAGGACACTCACCCCCTCCCCTATGGTAGTAATATATAGACCATTGTATATCCCCCCCTATACATATTCAGGACACTCACCCATCACCCCTATGGTAGGAATGTATAAACCATTGTATATCCCCCCCCCCCCCCCCCCCATATACAGGACACTCACCCCCTCCCCTATGGTAGTAATGTATAAACCATTGTATATCCCACTATACACAGAACACTCACCTCTCACAGACACAACTATGGCGGCCACCACCAGGAGCCACAGATCCCTCATCCTGAATCATACAACAGCTGATCCTGCACCTCTCCCCACCCCCAGTATAAATACCGCCCTCTGCAGGTGGGGAAGATTACACACAGCTGTATCTACCCAGTTCTGGTCTGTTCTGATGACACCTGTGGAGAGATTTAATACAATGGCCCATGTCGGGTTGTGCACCAGAAATTCTGTCTGTGCCAGAATTGAATTGCAATTATTTTTAAAATGGTCTTTAAAAAAAAAAAGTCTGTTTGGTTGCTATGGGTAACTGCTCCACTTTTCCTTTGCAGAGATGTTGATAAATTCCCCCAACCCCCCCTAGTGACTCCTTTCGGGACATATGAGATATTGTGCAACTGCGCAACTGCCCCAGTTTTTGAGTCCGCTGAGGGTATGAACGCGCTACCATTCTGCCGTTGTTAATCCAATCCATCCCCATCCCGCCGAAAAGGGAATTCGGACTGTTAGCGGTGAGCAGCGGACCCCATTCACTTCTATGGCCAAATGTAGGCATCCCTTTCCAGATGTATGCGCTATTTCAAAAGCTGACCGACCCCATCATGAGTGCGCTTAAATAGCAGATACGAGTCATTAGAGGTGACTACATTCGGCCATAGAATTAAATGGGGACCCCTGTGATCTCCCTGCTGCACCTGGTGTTCGTTTAGAGTGTTAAGGTGCAGCGCCAGAGGCTCGTGACATCACGACCGCGTCCCCTCAATGCAATTCTATGGAATGGGAGGGGGTGTGAAGGCCTCCCATAGACTTGCATTAAGGGGGCGTGGCCATGACATCACAAGCCTCCACTCCGCAGCGCCAGTCATCCTGCACAGAGCGAAGTTCGCTCCGTGCACCAGATGTCTGGAGTGCCGCAGCTGAGATATCGGGGGTCCCCAGCGGCAGGACCCCCGCGATCAGACATCTTATCCCCTATCCTTTGGATTGGGGATATGATGTCTAGGGGGCGGAGTACCCCTTTAAGCCAACGTTTGAGATGTATGCACTATTTCCAACGGACTGGATAACGCAGCAGACCGCACTTTTGAGTCTGCTGAAAAATACTGCAGCGCATACAGCCCGAACGTTGAATCATTTTGGGCCACTGAAATGAATGGCGTCCATTGTGCTCCATTATAGTATATATCAGCATATATATTTTTGGTGTCATGGCAACGGATACGTCTGACGGAAGCCCGAATGCAGTGTGTACCAGTCTATGGCTCAGTTCACATCGCATTTTGCCTCTTGATAGATATATTATGTATACTGCAGCGGCGACAATTTATATCAATGGCCCAAACAGTCACCTAGTTGTTTAGTTTGGGGTGTATGCGCTATTTTAAGGTCTGTTACGTTGTCCAGTCTGCTTAAAATAGCGTATACATCCCCAACTGAGGGGGACATTTATTATTGTGTTTATGCCTTTTTTTCGGCATCAAAAGGGCGCATCTTTAGGCGCAGTGTTAAGTTGCGCCTATTTTGTGCTCTTTTTTAATATATGCCCTTTTTGCAAACTGTCTGTGAAATCCTGCGGTGCACTTTTTTCCATGCAGTGGACGTAATTTATTATGTGCGCCTTTTTGCAAAAGGAAGCATGAAAAGACGCATCTACCTAAAAAAGCCACAGGTTCATTTAACGTCGAGGCAACTTTTCTATTGTGGCTGGAACCAGCGAAATCTGAGCCAAAACTCAAAAGGTGCAACCTTTATGAAGGACGTGTGCTTAAAGGGGTAAAGGGACGGAGCATAGTGATGTCACTGCTCCGCCCCCTCAATGGAAGCCTATGGAGGGGGCGTGGTAGCTGTCTCGCCCCCTCCATAGGCTTCCATTGAGGGGGCGGAGCCGTGACGTCACTATGCTCCGTCCCTGTGATCGCTAGTAATCAGACCTGGAGCGATCATGCTCCGGGGGCTGATTATAACAGGGTGCGGCGTGGAAGATCATGGGGGTCCCCAGCGGCGGGACCCCCGCGGTCAAGCATCTTATCCCCTTTGGATAGGGGATAAGATGTCTTAGAGCCGGAGTACCCCTTTAATAGTTAATTTCCCGCAAGTTAGCAAAAAAAAAATTCTGCCAGGGAAAACGGCATCCTGCAGCCAACATTGATAAATGTCCCCCTAAGTCATTCGCTGCACCCGTTCAGGCCATTAAATGAATGGGAGCTGCTGCCGTCTGTTACCGTGTATGTTGGCACCTTGTTAAGGGGGCAGTAGGATGGGGGTTGGTGTAGAGGTGGGGAATTGTGTGGGTGTAGAAGTAGGGAGCTAAAGATGTTCGGGAAACAAACTGCAGAGATGAGTTGTGGATGGAAGAAAACATCAAATTGGGAAATTTCAAAACCACACGGTCCCATGTCCCAGCCGGACTGGCGACAAATCTCATTCATTTAAATGTATCGATCTGAGTCAGATAGTGACTCCGGTCAGGTCATTTTTGCCCCGTGTCCGGTTTTTTATGGCCGGACTGAAAACCATAGCATACCGTAGTTTTCAATTCACAAAACCGTATACAGGACAAAAATGAGCCGACCGAAGTGATCTGACTCCGGTCGGTGCAGTTAAATGCGTGAGATTTGGGAGCGTGGTGTGAATGCACCGTAAAAGATTCCACTCAAAGAAGATGCCCCCTGTAGTTACTGGATGCATAGTAACTGCACTGTAATCACTTATATGGTCTGCAGACAGGGTTGCCAACTTACATTAAATTTACGGACAGTCCACAAAAATGAGGTGTTTGTCTAGACTGTTGAGACCCAATTAGCTCCTAGCAGGCTATAACTACCCCTCCCCCTTATTACAATAATGAATTAAATAATAACTGACACAACAACAATTCAACTTTTTATGGGTGGGGATCGGCCACAGCTTTATTTTGTAAAATTACTTATATAAATAACAATTTAACTGTAACAAAGACACCGATTGGCTTCTTGCCAACCCGAGAGGTGCTGCCACACCGTCCTGTGTGGAGGTCTACCCCGGGTTGACCCCGCTTTCGACGTCTTCTTACCGCCAAGCTGTGACTTACAATAAACAGAGATACAAAAAGGGAGGGAGGAAGGGCAAAACTCCGGTTCCTGGGCAGATTGAGGGGGAAGGGAGGCACCACAGCTATAAATACCCAGGGGAGGGCCCCTGAAAGCCCGGGAAACTATTACACCACTGATTGGTGCACTCCTTCCCCCCCACCCATGGGACATACCACTATAGTTACCAACAAGTTTTTACAGACGGGGGAGGGGGCTAAAAACCTTGCCTGTATATTTCTTAACCCCTTAACTGCTCACCAGTCAGGGGGCAAGCTAGTTATGCAGAGCTTGCCCCTCCAGACTGTTGAGACCCAATTAGCTCCTAGCAGGCTATAACTACCCCTCCCCCTTATTACAATAATGAATTAAATAATAACTGACACAACAACAATTCAACTTTTTATGGGTGGGGATCGGCCACAGCTTTATTTATAAAATTACTAATATAAATAACAATTTAACTGTAACAAAGACACCGATTGGCTTCTTGCCAACCCGAGAGGTGCTGCCACACTGTCCTGTGTGGAGGTCTACCCCGGGTTGACCCCGCTTTCACCGTCTTCTTACCGCCACGGAGGAGACCAGTTAGCCCTACACTGGGCTCCGACCTCCACCCAAGAGATACTGGATAGCCAACACCTGGGGCCACTTCAGCCCCCCGGACACACCCAACACATTTCCTCTCCAGGAAATCCGCCCAACACATTTCCCCTCCAGGAAATCCGCCCAACACATTTCCTCTCCAGGAAAACCGAGGTACCTGCCGTCAGGACCTATTTCTTATATAAATTTGTATTCATTCTTTTTATTTATTAATCTTTTTATTTATTTTTTTTTTTTTTTAATAACTCTTGTGCGAACACATCTCTCAGACTCACCCATACATCGAAGAGAGCCGCAGCACTCGCACCACCTTGCGGAAAAAAGCTCGCAAAACATAACACATATGGGAAACATCAAACTGGGCGAAAATAGCAACGCAACATGCAGATCGCCAGCGCCCCACGCGCTGCGCTACCCTCTCCGGAAACCAAGCCATCTCCGCCAGCCCCGATACAAAAGAGGGCGAATCTCCAACTCACAACACCCCATCCTATCAAAGAAAAGCAAAACTCAAAACAGACAAAAAACTCGAAACTGAATAATCGGGGGCGTGGAGCAAAAAAGAAAAAAGGGGGGGGGGGCGCCCCACAGCCGCCCCGTTAAGCAATAGAATGACAACCGGAAAGAACAGTCATTCGCTGACCCCCATGCAGCACAGGCTGCGCTACCTGGATCGCCGAAGCAGTCTCGGACAAAAGAGGGGGCCTTTAATTTTTATAATTTTTTTATTTTTTTTTAAATACTGTGTCGCAAATTGCACAAAATACGCACCCAAAAAACAGACACCCCAGTGCCAGATGAGGAGAAAGGAAGTGCCCCATCCACATAGCCCCGAAAAAAGCCAGTGCAAACCTTGGATGAGCAAAACGACGCAAAAGCGACAACCAAAAATCCGACCCGCAGCTCCCACCAAGTGACCCAAAACTGATAGGAAAAAACGGTCGCCGACAGCAAGGCCACCCACTCGCGGGCCCAGCCCCTAGGTACGCACCAACATCCCACCAACCGCAAAGTAGAAAAGAAAAAATTACCCCCCGCCATGCGCCAACCGCACCCCACTGGGTCGCAGCACAGTGGGAAAGCCACCCACCTGTTTTCTCCTTTTTTTTTGAATAGAAGGTGATTCACATGAACAGGTGAAGATACCCGGCGTCATGTACTAAGAATGTTATTTGGATGCACAGAGAACACAGCCCAAATCTCGAACCTCCTTGGAGAGGTGACACAGCAGTCAACTTCCGTCATCACATCATATGAAAACGAAATAGGAATAAACATCAGAGCCCGGAAGGTTACTACAAAGGGCATTCCAGGTACGAAAAACAAATCCCCTATCCACAGACACATTTGGAACCTCCGGGACCCACCTCCACTGTAGACATCCCGGCCACCACACCACCAACCACTCGCAAACGCCTTACCGTGAGTGTGACCAAGTCGCAGGAGCCACCAAAGCGGACCAAGAAATACACACCAAACTCCACGATGACCCACGGGCCAGCCACACAGGCAAACCTTCCGACTCCGCTCAAGGGAGCAACCTCCGGAACCACTGCCAGAGAAAAACGAGACAAAGCGTCAACACCCAATACCGACCCCAGGGAGTACAACCCCAAAATAAATAGTAACTCCAAACAGCGAAGCACTAGGCACAACAAGCCGAACACAAGAAGAAATCCGCAAGAGTAATATCAGTGACAACTCCCCAAATGTCAGACCGACAACACGCCACGATCACTCAAAGCACCCCAGAAAAGAAGAAAAGGAACACCAAATTAGAGCGCTACCAAGCGCAGGGGCCAAGCCAACCCACACAGTATCGTTACAAGTCCAGAACATGAGCTGCCGAAGCAAGCACCCAAAGTCCCACAACCAATACCAAGGCAAAAGCGCTAACAAAACCGAAGCATGGCAGAAACCCACTGACTACCAAGACCCAGGACTAAACCACCCAGCAGCACCACAGGGAAACCAAACCACACCAACAACCAACCAAACCGGCCACATCCGGAAACAGAGCGAGCTTCCCGTGAGCTGCAACGGGGGACAGAAAGCAGGCCTGTCCACTGCACGACACATGAAAAAACCCCAACCAGCCGGAACGTCAGCCCTTAGTGCACCCGGGGCACATATGCGGGGGCACAGATACCACACACCCTCGGCGGCCAGAGACAACCTGGAGGAAAAAACTCCACCCGGAACCATATTCCACATGGAACAATCAGGAAACCAGCAAGGACCGTAACCAGGGCACCTAGCGAGCCCTGAAGAAACCAAAACAGAGAAAAACGCAATCACACCCTGACCACAGGAAAGCAGCAGACCAACGCCAACGCGGCATGCGGAACCCACATACTCAGTATTGTTCCAATTTTAACATATGTACTGCCGAAGTGAGCACCAAATATGGAACGCTTCACAATTTGCATGTCAGCCTTGCAACAACGAACCACACCCCCACAAGCGCAGAGCACAGGAGAATCACCCTCCGGAATACCACCACGAACAGAAGAACTCACAAGGCAAGGCAAACAGAGACTCAAGCGAACCTACCCCCGGAGACTCAAGCGAAACCTACCCACCGAACACATCAGCTAAAGCACCCAAAACGACATACAGAAGTCCCATGCCTACCAGAGATTGGGAAAATTCGGAGAGATAAACCAAACAAAAGGGGGAGAAAACCAAAAGAAACAAAACCGTAACTGGGCGGCACCTACCGAATCAGGAAAAGGAACAAGCCGCAGGAGCCAAGTCTGCCAAACCCGGCCACCCAGAGCGTAAGGCCAAAAGAGCACTCACCGCAGAAAACATTTTTTTATTTTTTTATGATACCCTACCAAAGCACCCTGAAATAGAGGAGGAAAGCAGGATTAGAACTCTGGTCTCCCACACAATACACATTCAACTGATGGCTGCTCAGACCACTGACCTACAGCCAGAACCCAAGAAGAGACGTACTCAACTCCCAACCAGAGACCAAACTCAACATACACACAGAAACAAAAGGACGAACACTGCACAGAACGCAGCCATAAGCACACTAATCGGGGAAGGGGCCAAGCCCCGCATCAGAAAACCCACCAATTCCAGAAGATGGAGAAGCCAACAGCCGGAAGAACCACTTCACCACCGCCGCAGGCGTGGGACAAGGCAAGTTGGAGACCGCCGGGTCGCGGGCACTCCGCCACCACACTCACTACCCCTCCACGGGGGGCATTGGAGAGGCAGGAGGAAGAAGGGGGAGGAGATCTGGGAACACGGGGCGGAGAGGTGATGGGGGTGGGGGGGGGCAGACGCAGTGGGCAGGGGTGTGTGGTAAGGGGAGAGGTGCCAGCGTGGGCGGAGTGAGAAGCTGGGTAAATGAGAGGGGACGATAGGAGAGCTCACTCAAATAGTTTGCGCCGTAATCCGAAAGAGCCCGCAGTACCCTTGCCCTTTTCTCGGATTGTTTTTTTTTTTTTTTTTTTTTTTTTTTGTGAACGCCGTTTGTTAATACTTACAGTAGAAAAATTGACCGAATATGCTAAACAGAAATGTCATATGTGTATTAAATTACCAATATTATTTATTATGTATATCATGTGTATAATGAAATTTAATATTTATTTATTTCTTTTAATTTAAAATAATTTTATTTGAATTATTCATTTATTTATATTTGCGTGCACACCATAGACGGAAAACTTCAAACAACGACATATTGTTATACCCCAGACATGCACGCATGAGGAGATACCACATACGAGCATGTCTGCAACACACATATTTTTTTATTTATTTATTTATTTATTTATTTATTTATTTCTAGTTATACCTATATATACATACATACACTTTTATTTATTTATTTATCGATTTTAATTTTTTTTTTCCATTTATTTACACACATATATATATATATATATTTTATTTTTATTTTTTTTTATTTTTTTTTGTATTATTTATTTATTTATTATTTTTTAATGTTTTTTTTTTGGATGGGGAGAAGGGGGCAAACCAAACTTTTATTATTGAAGGGTTAAATGACCTTTATTGACTTAATTCTTTTTTTTTTTTTGTTTGCAATGTTATAGCCATAACCCTGCACACACTGCTCCTAACACTGATCACTTGCCATGTATTAACATGGCAATGATCGGTGCTATCAACGATCGATTAAGCCTGAATTTCAGGCTTGGAGCAATCAATCAACGAGCGGACGCGCAGGAGGCAGGTAAGTGACCCTCCTGCTGCGTCCCAGCTGATCGGGACAAGGCGATTAGATCGCGATTGTCCCGGTCAGCCCGACTGAGCAGCCGGGATGCTTGAAAGTACATCTTCAGACGCGGCGATGAACTTAGATCGTCGCATCTAAAGATGTAATGCCGGACATCTGCCTGATCGGCGATGTCCGGCGTAGCATGGGTCCTTGTTGCTAAGAGCAACCGGGACCCCACGGATATAACGCGCGCTCACCTTGTGAGCACGCATTATATCTGAAGGAGCGCAAATGGACGTTAATAAGCGTTCATTTGCACATAGGGAGTTAAAACAGCAGCAGCCCCCCAGGGGCCGCTGCCTCCAGAGCCAGGGTGGGAAACGGAGGGGGGGGGGAAGAGACGGAGGGGACCGCAAAGAGGAAAAAGAGACGGAGGGGGACAGGGGGGGGACAAGGAAAACAGCAGAGCATGCTCATAAGGAGCATGCCCATAGGGAGGGATACAGGCACAGGCAGGGGAGAGGGCTTTGGCCACGGGCAGGGAAGAGGGCAAAAGGAACGGGCGGGACAGGGCTCACAGGGGCCATAGTGGGTAGGAGAGCGGGACTGTGAGAGGTCCGCCAGCCTCCCAAACCCGCCTCGGGTGCAACAGGAGGGGAGGCCAGCTCAGCCACAAGGGAGCATGCCAGCCCTCACCCTCCTGCTCCATCCAGGCCACAAATAAAAGGAAGACACATACCAGCCAGCAGTCAAAACTCTGGGTCCTGGGCAGATTGAGGGGGGAAGGGAGGCCCCACAGCTATAAATACCCAGGGGACGGTCCCTGAAAGCCCGGGAAACTATTAAACCCCTGATTGGTGCACTCCTTCCCCCCCACCCATGGGACATACCACTATAGTTACCAACAAGTTTTTACAGACGGGGGAGGGGGCTAAAAACCTTGCCTGTATATTTCTTAACCCCTTAACTGCTCACCAGTCAGGGGGCAAGCTAGTTATGCACAGCTTGCCCCTCCATTCTGATTTTGTTTTGTGCACTTCACTGCCCTCTTGGTTTTGAATTTTGGGTTTGCCCCTGGTTACCCCCTTGGCTACTGATCTTCTACCTATTCTGCCCGTGTGTTGCTGATCTGAGCTGTTTGACATCCCTTGATTCTCCATGCACTTATTTAAGTGTAGGGACTGTCACCCAGTTGAGGGTCTGCGTTTAGGGTGGATTTTCCAAGAAGGTATGGACAGTGGTTGGGGCAAGTTCAGGTGACAGAGGTATTATGGATGTGTTAAGATTAACATTTTATTCTGTGCTTCCACCACTGGTGAGCTGTATATGTATGTGTGAGACTGCCAGAGGGAGGGGTCAGGGCCATTCCCAGAGTAGGATACAGACACCGCCTGTCTGTTTTATCTGTTTAAGTATAGTTTGTTTTATCTGTTTAAAAGCATGCACTAAGCCCTGGCCAGAACATACAGGTCTTGTTGCTAGAATCTAACCAGAGTCAGATGTGGATCAGATTGTGGAGATCACTGCCCCATGCAGCGATCAGGAGGTTTTCACCCAAGACAGTCAGCTCCAAAATCCTATTGTCATGCTTCCAGCTTTTATTAAAGGAATACTATAGTGCAAAATAACTTATGAGTCATAGATCATGGGGGGTCTGACTGCTGGGACCCCCCACAATCTCGGCAGTCCCCATGAAGAGAGCGTACTGTCCCCGCATCACCCAACAGCTGACACGCACCCTCCATGTAGCTCTATGGGATACATGGAGGAGGGGGCGTGTCGGCCGTCACGTCATGCTTGGGATGGAAACGCTATCTTTCTGCCGACTGTCGGCATGAGATCGTGGGAGGTACATGAGATCGTGGGCGGTCTCACCAGTTGGACCCCCGCAATCTATCATTTGTAAATTATTTTTGCACTACAGTACTCTAATGTATGGGTTTCCATGTGTGTAATTCTCCGTTCATGGCGTAACAATATATCAGTGTTTTATGTTACTGACATGTCCTGCACATGATTGTATTTGCATTGCCTTGTTCAGTTATGTATTATACGCATTGTTATATGTCAGTGTGCATTATGTTTCTGTTTCTCAGTTTCATCACATATATCCTTGCAATAAAAGTTGAACATGGCTCCTTTGTCAATGCGTTGCCGGGGAAGGTTTAGCTGTCTGTCATGTTATGTACCCTTACACATGAGGACAGAACACCTGTTGCCGGCTCCAAGAAGGAGAATTGTCCAGTCAGAAGTACGAAATGGCAGAACAAGGACTCTTCTGCATACACTTAACTCTGTGGGTTTCCAGACTGAGATCTTCTGTACAGGGGAACGTCATGAAAATGCCGGCTCAGTGTTTTGTGCCTTGACTAAGCCGGCATTTTTCATTTTCATGAAGTTCAGAGAAGTACTGAAGGTCTTAGCCTGTCCGGTATAGAAAGTGTGTGTCCTACAGCAAGAGACTGAGACATGCACCGCAATCTTACTAACAGGAAAACCAGCTGCATCTTCCTGTGCCCCCAATTGTCCAAATCCATTTTACAACATTTCCACCAGACCCCCGCATACCACAATACCATTACCACATCTTTAAAGAGTTTTTCAATGATAAATAAATATATTGATAAATAAGGCTATTTTACTATCTCTTGGTGATCTTTAATGTTTTTCCTCTGATTTTTGTCACGATGCCGGCTGGCGGGTAGTGGATCCTCTGTGCCAGAGAGGGATTGGCGTGGACCGTGCTAGTGGATCGGTTCTAAGTCACTACTGGTTTTCACCAGAGCCCGCCGCAAAGCGGGATGGTCTTGCTGCGGCGGTAGTGACCAGGTCGTATCCACTAGCAACGGCTCAACCTCTCTGGCTGCTGAAGATAGGCGCGGTACAAGGGAGTAGACAGAAGCAAGGTCGGACGTAGCAGAAGGTCGGGGCAGGCAGCAAGGATCGTAGTCAGGGGCAACGGCAGGAGGTCTGGAACACAGGCTAGGAACATACAAGGAACGCTTTCACTGGCACAATGGCAACAAGATCCGGCAGGGAAGTGCAGGGGAAGTGAGGTGATATAGGGAAGTGCACAGGTGAAGACACTAATTGGAATCACTGCGCCAATCAGCGGCGCAGTGGCCCTTTAAATCGCAAAGACCCGGCGCGCGCGCGCCCTAGGGAGCGGGGCCGCGCGCGCCGGGACAGGACCGAGGGAGAGCGAGTCAGGTACGGGAGCCGGGGTGCGCATCGCGAGCGGGCGCTACCCGCATCGCGAATCGCATCCCGGCTGGAAGCAGAATCGCAGCGCCCCGGGTCAGTGGATCTGACCGGAGCGCTGCAGCGGAGAGAGTGTAGCGAGCGCTCCGGGGAGGAGCGGGGACCCGGAGCGCTCGGCGTAACAGTACCCCCCCCCTTGGGTCTCCCCCTCTTTTTAGGGCCTGAGAACCTGAGGAGCAGACTTTTATCTAGGATGTTGTCCTCAGGTTCCCAGGATCTCTCTTCAGGACCACAACCCTCCCAGTCCACTAGAAAAAAAGTTTTCCCTCTGACCTTTTTAGAGGCTAAGATCTCTTTGACAGAGAAGATGTCCGAGGAGCCGGAAACAGGAGTGGGAGGAACAGATTTGGGAGAAAAACGGTTGAGGATGAGTGGTTTAAGAAGAGAGACGTGAAAGGCATTAGGGATACGAAGAGAAGGAGGAAGAAGAAGTTTGTAAGAGACAGGATTAATTTGACACAAAATTTTGAAAGGACCAAGATAGCGTGGTCCCAACTTGTAGCTAGGGACACGGAAGCGGACATATTTAGCGGAGAGCCATACCTTGTCTCCAGGGGAAAAAACGGGAGGAGCTCTTCTTTTCTTATCCGCGAACCTCTTCATGCGTGATGAAGCCTGTAGGAGAGAATTTTGGGTCTCTCTCCATATAATGGAAAGGTCACGAGAAATTTCATCCACAGCGGGCAGACCAGAGGGCAAGGGGGTAGGGAGGGGGGGAAGAGGGTGACGGCCGTACACCACGAAAAATGGGGATTTGGAGGAAGATTCAGAGACTCTGAAGTTATACGAGAATTCGGCCCATGGAAGGAGATCTGCCCAGTCATCCTGGCGGGAGGAAACAAAATGTCGCAAATAATCACCCAAGACTTGGTTAATTCTTTCTACTTGTCCATTGGACTGGGGATGATATGCAGAAGAAAAATTTAATTTAATCTTGAGTTGTTTACAGAGAGCCCTCCAGAATTTAGACACGAATTGGACGCCTCTATCCGAGACGATCTGCGTAGGCAATCCGTGAAGACGAAAAATGTGTACAAAAAATTGTTTAGCCAACTGAGGCGCTGAAGGAAGACCAGGAAGAGGGATGAAATGTGCCATTTTGGAGAATCGATCAACGACCACCCAAATAACAGTGTTGCCACGGGAAGGGGGTAAATCAGTAATAAAATCCATACCAATCAGAGACCAAGGCTGTTCGGGGACAGGCAGGGGATGAAGAAAACCAGCGGGCTTCTGGCGAGGAGTCTTATCCCGGGCACAGATAGTGCAGGCTCGCACAAAGTCCACAACATCCGTCTCCAGAGTCGGCCACCAATAGAAGCGGGAGATGAGTTGCACAGATTTCTTGATGCCCACATGACCAGCGAGATGGGAGGAGTGACCCCATTTGAGGATTCCGAGGCGTTGGCGTGGAGAAACAAAGGTCTTTCCTGGAGGAGTTTGCCTGATGGAGGCTGGAGAAGTGGAGATCAGGCAGTCAGGTGGAATGATGTGTTGCGGAGAGAGTTCAACTTCTGAGGCATCCGAGGAACGAGAGAGAGCATCGGCCCTAATGTTCTTATCGGCAGGACGAAAGTGAATCTCAAAATTAAATCGGGCAAAGAACAGAGACCACCGGGCCTGGCGAGGATTCAGCCGTTGGGCAGACTGGAGGTAGGAGAGGTTCTTGTGGTCGGTGTAAATAATAACTGGAAATCTTGATCCCTCCAGCAGATGCCTCCATTCCTCAAGTGCTAATTTAATGGCTAGAAGCTCTCGATCCCCGATGGAGTAGTTCCTCTCCGCCGGAGAGAAGGTCCTAGAAAAAAACCCACAAGTGACAGCATGCCCGGAAGAATTTTTTTGTAAAAGAACAGCTCCAGCTCCCACTGAGGAGGCATCAACCTCCAATAGGAAGGGTTTGGAAGGGTCAGGTCTGGAGAGCACGGGAGCCGAAGAAAAGGCAGACTTGAGTCGTTTAAAGGCGTCTTCCGCTTGAGGAGGCCACGACTTGGGATCGGCATTTTTTTTGGTTAAAGCCACGATAGGAGCCACAACGGTAGAAAAATGTGGAATAAATTGCCTGTAATAATTGGCGAACCTCAAAAAGCGTTGGATAGCACGGAGTCCGGAGGGGCGTGGCCAATCTAAGACGGCAGAGAGTTTGTCTGGATCCATTTGTAGTCCCTGGCCAGAGACCAAATATTCTAGAAAAGGAAGAGATTGGCATTCAAACAGACATTTCTCAATTTTGGCATAGAGTTGATTGTCACGAAGTCTCTGAAGAACCATACGGACATGCTGGCGGTGTTCTTCTAGATTGGCAGAGAAAATTAGGATATCGTCCAGATATACAACAACACAGGAGTATAGCAGATCACGAAAAATTTCATTGACAAAGTCTTGGAAGACAGCAGGGGCGTTACACAGGCCAAAGGGCATGACCAGATACTCAAAGTGTCCATCTCTGGTGTTAAACGCCGTTTTCCACTCATCCCCCTCTCTGATGCGGATGAGGTTATAGGCGCCTCTTAAGTCCAATTTAGTAAAGATGTGGGCACCTTGGAGGCGATCAAAGAGTTCAGAGATGAGGGGTAGGGGGTAGCGGTTCTTAACCGTGATTTTATTAAGACCGCGGTAGTCAATGCAAGGACGTAGGGAGCCATCTTTTTTGGACACAAAGAAAAATCCAGCTCCGGCAGGAGAGGAGGATTTACGGATAAAGCCCTTTTTTAAATTTTCCTGGACATACTCAGACATGGCAAGAGTCTCTGGGGCAGAGAGAGGATAAATTCTGCCCCGGGGTGGAGTAGTACCCGGGAGGAGGTCGATAGGGCAATCATAAGGCCTGTGAGGAGGTAGAGTCTCAGCTTGTTTTTTGCAGAAAACATCCGCGAAGTCCATATAGGCCTTAGGGAGACCGGTTACTGAGGGAACCACAGAGTCACGGCAAGGGTTACTGGGAACCGGTCTTAGACAGTCCTTGGAACAAGAGGGCCCCCAACTCTTGATCTCCCCAGTGGACCAATCCAGGGTTGGGGAATGGAGTTGAAGCCAGGGAAGTCCAAGGAGAATTTCCGAGGTGCAATTGGGGAGGACCAAAAGTTCAATCCTCTCGTGATGAGATCCGATGCTCATTAGAAGGGGCTCCGTGCGGAAGCGTATGCTACAGTCCAATCTTTCATTGTTTACACAATTGATGTAAAGGGGTCTGGCGAGACTGGTCACTGGGATGTTGAACCTGTTGACGAGAGAGGCCAAAATAAAATTTCCTGCAGATCCAGAGTCCAAGAAGGCCACGGTAGAGAAGGAGAAGGCAGAGGCAGACATCCGCACAGGCACAGTAAGACGTGGAGAAGCAGAGTAGACATCAAGGACTGTCTCACCTTTGTGCGGAGTCAGCGTACGTCTTTCCAGGCGGGGAGGACGGATAGGACAATCCCTCAGGAAGTGTTCGGTACTAGCACAGTACAGGCAGAGGTTCTCCATGCGGCGTCGTGTCCTCTCTTGAGGTGTCAGGCGAGACCGGTCGACCTGCATAGCCTCCACGGCGGGAGGCACAGGAACAGATTGCAGGGGACCAGAGGAGAGAGGAGCCGAGGAGAAGAAACGCCTCGTGCGAACAGAGTCCATATCTTGGCGGAGCTCCTGACGCCTTTCGGAAAAACGCATGTCAATGCGAGTGGCTAGGTGAATAAGTTCATGTAGATTAGCAGGAATTTCTCGTGCGGCCAGAACATCTTTAATGTTGCTGGATAGGCCTTTTTTAAAGGTCGCGCAGAGGGCCTCATTATTCCAGGACAATTCTGAAGCAAGAGTACGGAATTGTACGGCATACTCGCCAACGGAAGAATTACCCTGGACCAGGTTCAACAGGGCAGTCTCAGCAGAAGAGGCTCGGGCAGGTTCCTCAAAGACACTTCGGATTTCCGAGAAGAAGGAGTGTACAGAGGCAGTGACGGGGTCATTGCGGTCCCAGAGCGGTGTGGCCCATGACAGGGCTTTTCCGGACAGAAGGCTGACTACGAAAGCCACCTTAGACCTTTCAGTGGGAAACAGGTCCGACATCATCTCCAGATGCAGGGAACATTGGGAAAGAAAGCCACGGCAAAACTTAGAGTCCCCATCAAATTTATCCGGCAAGGATAGGCGTAGCCCAGGAGCGGCCACTCGCTGCGGAGGAGGTGCAGGAGCTGGCGGAGGAGATGACTGCTGAAGCTGTGGTAGTAACTGTTGTAGCATAACGGTCAGTTGAGACAGCTGTTGGCCTTGTTGCGCTATCTGTTGTGACTGCTGGGCGACCACCGTGGTGAGGTCAGCGACAACTGGCAGAGGAACTTCAGCGGAATCCATGGCCGGATCTACTGTCACGATGCCGGCTGGCGGGTAGTGGATCCTCTGTGCCAGAGAGGGATTGGCGTGGACCGTGCTAGTGGATCGGTTCTAAGTCACTACTGGTTTTCACCAGAGCCCGCCGCAAAGCGGGATGGTCTTGCTGCGGCGGTAGTGACCAGGTCGTATCCACTAGCAACGGCTCAACCTCTCTGGCTGCTGAAGATAGGCGCGGTACAAGGGAGTAGACAGAAGCAAGGTCGGACGTAGCAGAAGGTCGGGGCAGGCAGCAAGGATCGTAGTCAGGGGCAACGGCAGGAGGTCTGGAACACAGGCTAGGAACATACAAGGAACGCTTTCACTGGCACAATGGCAACAAGATCCGGCAGGGAAGTGCAGGGGAAGTGAGGTGATATAGGGAAGTGCACAGGTGAAGACACTAATTGGAATCACTGCGCCAATCAGCGGCGCAGTGGCCCTTTAAATCGCAAAGACCCGGCGCGCGCGCGCCCTAGGGAGCGGGGCCGCGCGCGCCGGGACAGGACCGAGGGAGAGCGAGTCAGGTACGGGAGCCGGGGTGCGCATCGCGAGCGGGCGCTACCCGCATCGCGAATCGCATCCCGGCTGGAAGCAGAATCGCAGCGCCCCGGGTCAGTGGATCTGACCGGAGCGCTGCAGCGGAGAGAGTGTAGCGAGCGCTCCGGGGAGGAGCGGGGACCCGGAGCGCTCGGCGTAACAATTTTGATGCAAACCATCTGCTATGTTTTAAGCCCTATGTCATGTCCTGTGTACATCCTGTAGCAGATTTGCTGTTTATGTTCATGTGGGAGGGTTATAGTGGAAGATGTTAGTGGGAGGGAGTTGGTTGAATTCCCGGCTAGAGTGTACACAGGAGCAGTAAGGGTAGGTTCATACTACATTAGTCGTATCCATTTACTGTTAACAGAAGCATCAGACCTTATTGCTTTCTATGGCTGAACTTAGTCACCTAGTGACCGGGACCTGTGTGCCATTTCAAAAGGGCAGGTCACGCTTTTAAGCTTAAAAAAAAAATGGAGGTTTAGAATGGAGTCTCTAGGGGGCTCCATTCGGACATTAAAAGCAATGGGGCCAATTGCTCCTTTTAACTATATGTTGGCATGCCGTATTCTGTAGAATTCAGATGGATACAACTAACGGGAGCGTGAACGTTGTATAAACCTACCCTAAGTCCATTACAGCTTGTACGTTAGACAGGACATTGGGCTGAAGAAAACAGAAAGATAGCAAAAATAGCCTAATTTATCAACATACAGATATGTTCACTTAATAGCATCCCTGCCGCAAAAAGATAAAAATGTATTGTGCCATAGTGGAGTTAAGGAGGTTGTACAGCAACATGTTAATTTTAGAACTGCAGTTCACCATTTGACCAGTAGATGGTAATAAAACAAAAAGGGAAATTTGTATATACAGTAGATGAGTGTTTGAAGTGTGACAGTGTAAGGAGGGGTCTGATGAGGAAAGAGGGGTCATGTAAATTTAGGAAGCCCCTATGGTGCCAGGACAGCAAAAAAAAAAAAAACACATGGCATACCATTTTGGAAACTAGACCCATTGAGGAACATAACAAGGAATAAAGTGAGCCTTAATACCCCAATTATATTTTTTTTGACTAAAATGTGTGTTTCCCCCCAAATTTCACATTTTTGCAAGGGTTAATAGCAGAAAATACCCCCCAAAATTTGTAACCCCATCTCTTCTGAGTATGAAGGTACCCCATAAGTGGACCTGAAGTGCACTACGGGCGAACTACAATGCTCAGAAGAGAAGGAGTCACATTTAGCTTTTGGAGAGCAAATTTTGCTCGGGGGGGCATGTCGCATTTAGGAAGCCCCTATGGTGCCAGGACAGCAAAATAACCCCCGCATGGCATAACATTTTGAAAACTAGACCCCTTGAGGAACGTAACCAGGGGTACAGTGAGCATCTGTCAGATCTGTCAGATCTTTGGACCAGTGGGCTGTACAAAATTTTTAATTTGAACAGCCCACCGTTCCAAAGATCTGTCAGACACTAGTGGGGTGTAAATTCTCACTGCACCCCTCATTACATTCCATGAGGGGTGTAGTTTCCAAAATGGGGTCACATGTGTTTTTTTTTTTTTTTTTTGCGTTTGTCAAAACCACTGTAACAATTAGCCACCCCTGTGCAAATCACCTCAAATGTACATGTGCACTCTCCCTTCTGGGCCTTGTTGTGCGCCCCCAGAGCACTTTGCGCCCACATATGGGCCCACGTATCTCCGTAGTCGGGAGAAATTACATTACAAATTTTGGGGGCTTTTTTCCCTTTTACCTCTTGTCAAAATTAAAAGTATAGGGCAACACCAGCATGTTAGTGTAAAAAATTTATTTTTTTACACTAACATGCTGGTGTAGACCCCAACTTCACCTTTTCATAAGGGGTAAAAGGAGAAAAAGCCCCCAAAATTAGTTAGGCAATTTCTCCCGAGTACGGCGATACCCCATATGTGGCCCTAAACTGTTGCCTTGAAATACGACAGGGCTCCAAAGTGAGAGAGCACCATGCGCATTTGAGGACTAAATTAGGGATTGCATAGGGGTGGACATAGGGGTATTCTACGCCAGTGATTCCCAAACAGGGTTCTTCCAGCTGTTGCTAAATTCCCAGCATGACTGGACAGTCAGTGGCTGACTGTTTTGCAACAGCTGGAGGCTCCGTTTTGGAAACACTGCCGTACAATACCTTTAATTTTTATTGGGGGGGGGGGGACAGTGTAAGGGGGTGTATATGTAGTGTTTTACCCTTTATTATGTGTTAGTGTAGTGTAGTATTTTTAGGGTACATTCACACTGGCGGAGGTTTACAGTGAGTTCCCTGCTAGGAGTTTGCGCTGCGGCGAAAAATTTGCCGCAGCTCATACTTGAAGCAGAAAACTTACTGTAAACCTGCCCATGTGAATGTACCCTGTACGTTCACATGGGGGGGGGGGGCAAACCACCAGCTGTTTCAAAACTACAACTCCCAGCATGTACTGACATACCATGCAGGCTGGGAGTTGTACTTTTGCAACAGCTGGAGGCACACTGGTTGGAAAACCTTCAGTTAGGTTCTGTTATCTAACTCAATATTTTCCATCCAGTGTGCCTCCAGCTTTTGCAAAACTACAACTCCCAGCATGTACTGATCACCGAAGGGCATGCTGGGAGATGTAGTTATGCAACAGCTGGAGGGATCGCAACTACAACTCCCAGCATGCTGGGATTTGCAGGTTTGCAACATCTGGAGAGCTACAGTAGAGAGACCACTGCAAACTGTGGCCCTCCAGATGCTGCAAAACTACAAATCCCAGCAGGCCCAGACAGCAAACAATCCAGCCGCACGTCATCGCCGCCCGCAGCCTCCGTCGCCCGCCCGGATCGGTAAGTGGATCTTCGGCGCCGGTCCCCATCGTTTCCCCATCCTGCCCCTCATATTGTGGGAGGGCAGGACGGGGAAAACGAAAGTTAACCCCTCGCCCCCGATCTCCTATTGGTGGTCGCGTCTAGACCACCAATAGCAGGGATAGGAGGGGTGGCACCCGTGCCACCTCACTCCTATCGCTTCAGGGGGATCCTGGGTGTCTTAGACACCATCCCCCTTACATTCCGGGTCACCCGGAATCGCGGAAATCGCAAGTGTGAATTCACTTGCGATTTGCGCCGATCGCCAACATGGCGGGGTCTGATGACCCCCCTGGGCATTTGCGCGGGGTGACTGCTGATCGACATCAGCAGTCACCCCGGTCCGGTCCCCGCCCGGCGTGCGGCAGGGGCCGGAATTCCCACGGACGTATGAGTACGTCCCTGGTCCTTAAGACCCA
This sequence comes from Hyla sarda, assembly GCF_029499605.1. Lineage (NCBI taxonomy): Eukaryota > Metazoa > Chordata > Amphibia > Anura > Hylidae > Hyla > Hyla sarda. The sequence goes on from NC_079195.1 coordinate 11,039,440, forward strand.
GGGCACAGGGACGTACTCATATGTCCGTGGTCCGTAAAGGGTTAAAGGGGTATTCCAGGCCAAACCTTTTATTTATATATATATATATATATATATATATATATATATATATACATATATATATATATATATATATATATATATATCAACTGGCTCTGGAAAGTTAAACAGATTTGTAAATTAGTTCTATAAAAAAATCTTAATCCTTCCAATAGTTATTGTTACGCCGAGCGCTCCGGGTCCCCGCTCCTCCCCGGAGCGCTCGCTACACTTCCCTCACTGCAGCGCCCCGGTCGGTTCCACGGACCCGGGGCGCTGCGTTACCACCTCCGGCCGGGATGCGATTCGCGATGCGGGTAGCGCCCGCTCGCGATGCGCACCCCGGCTCCCGTACCTTACTCGCTCCCCGTCAGTTCTGTCCCGGCGCGCGCGGCCCCGCTCCCTAGGGCGCGCGCGCGCCGGGTCTTTGCGATTTAAAGGGCCACTGCACCGCTGATTGGTGCAGTGGTTCCAATTAGTGTTTACACCTGTGCACTTCCCTATATCACCTCACTTCCCCTTCACTCCCTCGCCGGATCTTGTTGCCCTAGTGCCAGAGAAAGCGTTCCTTGTGTGTTCCTTGCCTGTGATTCCAGACCTTCTGCCGTTGCCCCTGACTACGATCCTTGCTGCCTGCCCCGACCTTCTGCTACGTCCGACCTTGCTTCTGTCTACTCCCTTGTACCGCGCCTATCTTCAGCAGCCAGAGAGGTTGAGCCGTTGCTAGGGGATACGACCTGGTCACTACCGCCGCAGCAAGACCATCCCGCTTTGCGGCGGGCTCTGGTGAAAACCAGTAGTGACTTAGAACCGATCCTCTAGCACGGTCCACGCCAATCCCTCTCTGGCACAGAGGATCCACCACCTGCCAGCCGGCATCGTGACAGTAGATCCGGCCATGGATCCCGCTGAAGTTCCTCTGCCAGTTGTCGCTGACCTCACCACGGTGGTCGCCCAGCAGTCACAACAGATTGCGCAACAAGGCCAACAGCTGTCTCAACTGACTGTTATGCTACAACAGTTACTACCACAGCTCCAGCAATCATCTCCTCCGCCAGCTCCTGTACCTCCTCCGCAGCGAGTGGCCGCTTCTGGAATACGACTATCCTTGCCGGATAAATTTGATGGGGACTCTAAGTTTTGCCGTGGCTTTCTTTCCCAATGTTCATTACACTTGGAGATGATGTCGGACCAGTTCCCCACTGAAAGGTCTAAGGTGGCTTTCGTAGTCAGCCTGCTGTCTGGAAAAGCCCTGGCTTGGGCCACACCGCTCTGGGACCGCAATGACCCCGTCACTGCCTCTGTACACTCCTTCTTCTCGGAAATTCGAAGTGTCTTTGAGGAACCTGCCCGAGCCTCTTCTGCTGAGACTGCCCTGTTGAACCTGGTCCAGGGTAATTCTTCCGTTGGCGAGTATGCCGTACAGTTCCGTACCCTTGCTTCAGAATTATCCTGGAATAATGAGGCACTCTGCGCGACCTTTAAAAAAGGCCTATCCAGCAACATTAAAGATGTTCTGGCCGCACGAGAAATCCCTGCTAACCTACATGAACTCATCCATCTTGCCACTCGCATTGACATGCGTTTTTCCGAACGGCGTCAGGAGCTCCGCCAGGATATGGACTCTGTTCGCACGAGGCGTTTCTTCTCCCCGGCTCCTCTCTCCTCTGGTCCCCTGCAATCTGTTCCTGTGCCTCCCGCCGTGGAGGCTATGCAGGTCGACCGGTCTCGCCTGACACCCCAAGAGAGGACACGACGCCGCATGGAGAATCTCTGCCTGTACTGTGCTAGTACCGAACACTTCCTGAAGGATTGTCCTATCCGTCCTCCCCGCCTGGAAAGACGTCCGCTGACTCCGCACAAAGGTGAGACAGTCCTTGATGTCTACTCTGCTTCTCCACGTCTTACTGTGCCTGTGCGGATGTCTGCCTCTGCCTTCTCCTTCTCTGCTGTGGCCTTCTTGGACTCTGGATCTGCAGGAAATTTTATCTTAGCCTCCCTCGTCAACAGGTTCAACATCCCGGTGACCAGTCTCGCCAGACCCCTCTACATCAATTGTGTAAACAATGAAAGATTGGACTGTACTATACGTTTCCGCACGGAGCCCCTTCTAATGTGCATCGGATCTCATCACGAGAGGATTGAACTGTTGGTCCTCCCCAATTGCACTTCTGAAATCCTTCTTGGACTTCCCTGGCTTCAACTCCATTCCCCAATCCTGGATTGGTCCACTGGGGAGATCAAGAGTTGGGGGCCCTCTTGTTCCAAGGACTGCTTAAAACCGGTTCCCAGTAAACCTTGCCGTGTCCCTGTGCTTCCTCATGTAACCGGTCTCCCTAAGGCCTATATGGACTTTGCGGACGTTTTTTGCAAAAAACAAGCTGAGACTCTACCTCCTCACAGGCCTTATGATTGTCCCATTGACCTCCTCCCGGGCACTACTCCACCCCGGGGCAGAATCTATCCTCTGTCCGTCCCAGAGACTCTTGCCATGTCTGAATACGTCCAAGAAAATTTAAAAAAGGGCTTTATCCGTAAATCCTCCTCTCCTGCCGGAGCCGGATTTTTCTTTGTGTCCAAAAAAGATGGCTCTCTACGTCCTTGCATTGACTACCGCGGTCTTAATAAAATCACGGTTAAGAACCGCTACCCCCTACCCCTCATCTCTGAACTCTTTGATCGTCTCCAAGGTGCCCATATTTTTACCAAACTGGACTTAAGAGGTGCTTATAATCTCATCCGCATCAGAGAGGGGGATGAATGGAAAACGGCATTTAACACCAGAGATGGACACTTTGAGTATCTGGTCATGCCCTTTGGTCTATGCAACGCCCCTGCCGTCTTCCAAGACTTTGTTAATGAAATTTTTCGTGATCTCCTATACTCCTGTGTTGTTGTATATCTGGACGATATCCTGATTTTTTCTGCCAATCTTGAAGAACACCGCCAGCATGTCCGTATGGTTCTTCAGAGACTTCGTGATAATCAACTCTATGCCAAAATAGAGAAATGTCTGTTTGAATGCCAATCTCTTCCTTTTCTAGGATACTTGGTCTCTGGCCAGGGACTACAAATGGACCCAGATAAACTCTCTGCCGTCTTAGATTGGCCACGCCCCTCCGGACTCCGTGCCATCCAACGTTTTTTGGGGTTCGCCAATTATTACAGGCAATTTATTCCACATTTTTCTACCATTGTGGCTCCTATTGTGGCTTTAACAAAAAAAAATGCCGATCCCAAGTCTTGGCCTCCTCAAGCGGAAGACGCCTTTAAACGACTCAAGTCTGCCTTTTCTTCGGCTCCCGTGCTCTCCAGACCTGACCCATCTAAACCCTTCCTATTGGAGGTTGATGCCTCCTCAGTGGGAGCTGGAGCTGTCCTTCTACAAAAAAACTCTTCCGGGCATGCTGTTACTTGTGGTTTTTTTTCCAGGACCTTCTCTCCGGCGGAGAGGAACTACTCCATCGGGGATCGAGAGCTTCTAGCCATTAAATTAGCACTTGAGGAATGGAGGCATCTGCTGGAGGGATCAAGATTTCCAGTTATTATTTACACCGATCACAAGAACCTCTCCTACCTCCAGTCTGCCCAACGGCTGAATCCTCGTCAGGCCAGGTGGTCTCTGTTCTTTGCCCGATTTAATTTTGAAATTCACTTTCGGCCTGCTGATAAGAACATTAGGGCCGATGCTCTCTCTCGTTCCTCAGATGCCTCTGAAATTGAACTCTCTCCTCAACACATCATTCCTCCTGACTGCCTGATTTCCACTTCTCCAGCCTCCATCAGGCAAACTCCTCCAGGAAAGACCTTTGTTTCTCCACGCCAACGCCTTGGGATCCTCAAATGGGGTCACTCCTCCCATCTCGCAGGTCATGCGGGCATCAAGAAATCTGTGCAACTCATCTCTCGCTTCTATTGGTGGCCGACTCTAGAGACTGATGTGGTGGACTTTGTGCGAGCCTGCACTATCTGTGCCCGGGATAAGACTCCTCGCCAGAAGCCCGCTGGTTTTCTTCATCCTCTACCTGTCCCCGAACAACCTTGGTCTCTGATTGGTATGGATTTTATTACTGACTTACCCCCATCCCATGGCAACACTGTTATTTGGGTGGTCGTTGATCGATTCTCCAAAATGGCACATTTCATCCCTCTTCCTGGTCTTCCTTCAGCGCCTCAGTTGGCTAAACAATTTTTTGTACACATTTTTCGTCTTCACGGGTTGCCTACACAGATCGTCTCGGATAGAGGCGTCCAATTTGTGTCTAAATTCTGGAGGGCTCTCTGTAAACAACTCAAGATTAAATTAAATTTTTCTTCTGCATACCATCCTCAATCCAATGGACAAGTAGAGAGAATTAACCAGATCTTGGGTGACTATTTACGACATTTTGTTTCCTCCCGCCAGGATGACTGGGCAGATCTTCTACCTTGGGCCGAATTCTCGTATAATTTCAGAATCTCTGAATCTTCCTCCAAATCTCCGTTTTTCGTGGTGTACGGCCGTCACCCTCTTCCCCCCCTCCCTACCCCCTTGCCCTCTGGTCTGCCCGCTGTGGATGAAATTTCTCGTGATCTTTCCACCATATGGAAAGAGACCCAAAATTCTCTCTTACAGGCTTCTTCTCGCATGAAGAGATTCGCAGATAAGAAAAGAAGAGCTCCTCCCATTTTTTCCCCTGGAGACAAGGTATGGCTCTCCGCTAAATATGTCCGTTTCCGTGTCCCGAGCTATAAGTTGGGACCACGCTATCTTGGTCCTTTTAAAGTTTTGTGTCAAATTAATCCTGTCTCTTACAAACTTCTTCTTCCTCCTTCTCTTCGTATCCCTAATGCCTTTCACGTCTCTCTTCTTAAACCTCTCATCCTCAACCGTTTTTCTCCTAAATCTGTTCCTCCCACTCCTGTTTCCGGCTCCTCGGACATCTTCTCTGTCAAAGAGATTTTGGCCTCTAAAAAGGTCAGGGGAAGAACTTTTTTTTTAGTGGATTGGGAGGGTTGTGGTCCAGAAGAGAGGTCCTGGGAACCTGAGGACAATATCCTGGACAAAAGTCTGATCCTCAGGTTCTCAGGCCCCAAGAAGAGGGGGAGACCCAAGGGGGGGGGTACTGTTACGCCGAGCGCTCCGGGTCCCCGCTCCTCCCCGGAGCGCTCGCTACACTTCCCTCACTGCAGCGCCCCGGTCGGTTCCACGGACCCGGGGCGCTGCGTTACCACCTCCGGCCGGGATGCGATTCGCGATGCGGGTAGCGCCCGCTCGCGATGCGCACCCCGGCTCCCGTACCTTACTCGCTCCCCGTCAGTTCTGTCCCGGCGCGCGCGGCCCCGCTCCCTAGGGCGCGCGCGCGCCGGGTCTTTGCGATTTAAAGGGCCACTGCACCGCTGATTGGTGCAGTGGTTCCAATTAGTGTTTACACCTGTGCACTTCCCTATATCACCTCACTTCCCCTTCACTCCCTCGCCGGATCTTGTTGCCCTAGTGCCAGAGAAAGCGTTCCTTGTGTGTTCCTTGCCTGTGATTCCAGACCTTCTGCCGTTGCCCCTGACTACGATCCTTGCTGCCTGCCCCGACCTTCTGCTACGTCCGACCTTGCTTCTGTCTACTCCCTTGTACCGCGCCTATCTTCAGCAGCCAGAGAGGTTGAGCCGTTGCTAGGGGATACGACCTGGTCACTACCGCCGCAGCAAGACCATCCCGCTTTGCGGCGGGCTCTGGTGAAAACCAGTAGTGACTTAGAACCGATCCTCTAGCACGGTCCACGCCAATCCCTCTCTGGCACAGAGGATCCACCACCTGCCAGCCGGCATCGTGACAGTTATTAGCTTCTGAAGTTTTCTGTCTAACTGCTCAATGATGATGTCACGTCACGGGAGCTGTGCATGATGGGAGAATATCCCCATAGGAACTGCACAGCTACCGGGACATGAGTCATCAGAGAGCAGTTAGACAGAAAACAACAACTCAACTTCAGAAGCTAATAACTATTGGAAGGATTAAGATTTTTTAATAGAAGTAATTTACAAATCTGTTTAACTTTCCTTAGCCAGTTGATATATAAAAATAAGTTTTGGCCTGGAATACCCCTTTAACAAAAAGGAGAATATCGTCTGCATAAAGTAATTTTTTTTCCCTTGAGCCGTTAATCCCGAACCCTTCAAATCTATTTGCACTTCTAATAATCTGAGCCAGAGGCTCAATCGCTATGGGGAGCAGAGTGGGTGAGAGGGGGCATCCTTGCCTAGTACCTCTTTCTAGAGTAAAACTTGTTGACATCTTGCCATTAATTTTAATTTTTGCAGTGGGGGAGTCATATATTACTTATATTGCTCTCCTTATTAAATCACCCAAATTCATTTCCTCCACCACCTTCTCAAGGTATCCCCACTCTACCCTGTCAAACGCCTAATTGGCATCTAGTGACAGGATAGAGTTGACACCCCCCAAATCCCCATAGCAAACCTCCTCTAAACTGGGCGGTTACCAAGACAGGTGTCATCAGAGAGCACTTAGACAGAAAAGAACAACCTTAACTTCAGAAGCTCATAAGTACTGAAAGGATTAAGATTTTTTAATAGAAGTCATTTACAAATCTGTTTAACTTTCTGGAGCCAGTTGATATATATATATATATATATATATATATATATATATATATATATATATATATATATATATATAAAAGTTTTTTTCTGGAATACCCCTTTAAGCTCTTCTAAACTAATTTATTTCTTTATTCCCTGTTTTTGTGCCTCCGAGATTTTTGCTAAATTTAATTTACTCAAATATTTTTCAATTTCACAGTTTAGCTTTTTGTCTTCACTTTTGTATAATTTTTTATAATATTTAAGAATAGTCTGTTCATTTTCTTCCTTAGTGTAAACCAACCTGTTATTTTCATCCTTAATTGCTCTGTCTTTACTTTCCCTCTGATTTTTGATTATATTCATTAGCCACTTATTAGTTTTTCCCCTTCTACATATTGTTTTTGACTCTTAAAAAAAGTGCGTGTTGTGTAATCTCTATATCTGTTTTGTGCTAAATTGAGTCTCTCCCAGTCTTTGATCTGATTAGTATGTGCATATAGTGTTTCTATGTCTTTAAAGGGGTACTCCACCCCTAGACATCTTATCCCCTATTCAAAGGATAGGGGATAAGATGTCTGATCGCGGGGGTCCTGCCGCTGGGGACCCCCGTAGTATAGCATGCGGCAGCCACCTGTTTCTTTTCCGGAAGCGCTGGAGGCTCTGGGTCGCGACCACAGGAACGGAAGTCTGTGATGTCATGACTCCGCCCCCGTGTGACGTCACACCTCGTCCCCTCAATGCAAGTCTATGGTTGCAAAGCAAGCAGCATCTCTCTTGGGTTCCGGACTAGCAGAGAGAGAGAAGTTCCGTGTAAACCTTCAAGACAAATCTAGGCCTGAAGCCAAATGCAAAACCATGAGTTCAATCTAACTCAATCCTAATCCTACGTGACTGCTAAACCTAAACAATTCCCCTAAATCCAGTGGAACAGCGTAAAGCAATTACTTCAAGCTTAGTCCCTACAAGGTCCCAACCAAACCTGTGAGGAGCCTAAAGTCCGGTCCTCTGTAAAGACTGTTACTACGTTTAACCTGCATAAAATCTGCAGTAAAGTTATCTTCAGTTTACTAAAACTCCGGTTGTGGACAATCCTTTATTCCTTCCTATCGTTCCTGGTAGGATATAAATACAGAGAGGAACCCGCACCCTGGCGTCACGACAGTTAAGGGTTAATCCAACACTGCACAGCTACACACTACCTACCCTACATCCCCAAGCTATGACACTGAGTTGCCCATAGCAACCAATCAGATCGCTTCTTTCATTTTATAACAAGGCCTCTGCAAAATGAAAGCAGCGATCTGATTGGTTGCTATGGGCAACTCAGCAACTTTTCCTCCGGACGGGAATCTCCCCCTAAGTCACTAGATGACTCCAGTGTTTTCGGGGTGCCAACAGATACCTCTGACAGAAGCTGTAACGCAGTGCAGACATACCCTAAGGGTACGTTCAGACGAGCAGATTTAAAGCGTATTTTACGCTGCAGATCCGCCGCTGGAGGACCTCTGCATGTTGCCTTTACATGTGCCTGCTTGGAGCGGCAATACACCGCTATGTGCAGACAGATTGAGGCCGCTCCCCCTGCTCAATGAGCTAGGCCGAGAGCTGCGCCGGTGTGCGTGTATACTGTGCATGCGCGCGGGACTCGCACATCGCAGTGTGTCTGCTCGTAGCGGCGTATTGCCGCTCCAAGCAGGCAGATGTAAAGGCAACATACAGAGGTCCTTCAGCGGCGGATCCGTAGCAAAATAAGCGCGGAAAATCCACTCATCTGAACATACCCTAAGGCTGGGTTCACACTTGCTTGTTTCTGTTGCAGTCCATTTCATTTAGCTGGATGCAAAATTATAGTCAACTACGCCATTGTATACGCCAAAAATATGGATACATGACGATCTGTGTATTTTTTATAATGCGAGTCAATAGGAATTGGATAATTTTGTATGGTATACAGCAGTGTCCGTTTTTAGCATCCATAAACGTCAGTTTTTTTGTGTTTTTTTTTTCGTATAAACGAACAGCAATAACGTGGTGTCAACGAGCCCTAAATCAGTATTTTTTTTTTTTCGAGGGGGGGGCGGTGGGTGTCCAACGTTTGCTGGTTGTACGCTGTGTGTGCTTCCTCCAAATGTATCAAACAAAGTGCATGTTCTTCATAAACAGCTAAATAGCAGAGATTCCAAAGTACGGTTCAGGCTGAAGTGAGTTTGCGCCAATGATTTGTAACAATTATAAATGGTCTTGTTTCACGTTTGACTTTATCCAAAGGAGTTTTGCTATAAATAACTTAAGCAAAAAAGTTGCACAATATATGCAAAAATGTACAACAAATATACAAATAAAAGGTGTGTTACTACAATGAGAAATTCCCCCAAAGAATTTAGGTCTGTTTTTTGAGCCAAAATTTTTATTTTTATATTGCGTTTTAACTTTCCATTACAGGTGTCTGTTGATATTGCGCCGACAACATGATGCCAACATATACTGTGGCGGAGAGCAGTGGGTTCCAGTGTGGTACAGGATGATAACACTTGGGGTACAGGATGATGACACTTGGGGTACAGGATAATAACACTTGGGGTACAGGATAATAACACTTGGGGTACAGGATAACACTTGGGGTACAGGATAATAACACTTGGGGTACAGGATAATAACACTTGGGGTACAGGATAATAACACTTGGGGTACAGGATAACACTTGGGGTACAGGATAATAACACTTGGGGTACAGGATAATAACACTTGGGGTACAGGATGATAACACTCGGGGTACAGGATGATAACACTTGGGGTGCAGGATGATAACACTTGGGGTACAGGATAATAACACTTGGGGTACAGGATAATAACACTTGGGGTACAGGATAATGACACGCTGACACTTGGGGTACAGGATAATGACACGCTGACACTTGGGGTACAGGATAATGAATACATTTTATTTCACAGCAAATTTAACATGGATTCAGAGTCTGCAGAACTTCCTCTCTGACTGTTCCGCTGCCACAGAATTTATACCTGGAAAAGAAGATTACAAAGGGTTAAACATGTCAGGTGACCTGTGATCCCAGCACAGACCAGGGGGGCCCTGGCAGCACATACAGTATCCAGGATGTGCCCCCTGATCACTAGTGTTGCTCACGAATATTCGCAATTCGAATATTATTCGCGAATATCGCATATTCGCGAATTCGCGAATTTAGCGAATATAGCGCTATATATTCGTAATTACGAATATTCGGTTTTTTTTTTTAGTTTTTTTTTTTTTTCACAGTACACATCACAGTGATCACCCCTCTCTGCTTCCAGCTTGTGTGGTGTAAAGAAGGCTGTAATACCACTGTGTGAGACTGGCGTGCGAAACTTCGCATATGCGAAACTTCGCATATGCGAAAATAAAACGAGAATATAACGAATATGCGAATATTCGCGAATATATGACGAATATTCGTCCATATATTCGCGAATATTCGCGAATTCGAATATGGCCTATGCCGCTCAACACTAATCTGTGCCTCTGCATATGTGCCCCGGGTGCGCTAAGGGCTGACGTTCCGGTTGGTTGGCGTTTTTCATGAGTCGTGCAGTGGACAGGCCTGCTTTCAGTCCCCCGTTGTGGCTCACGGGGAGCTCGCTCTGTTCTCAGATGTGGCTGGTTTGGTTGGTTGTTGGTGTGGTGTTTGGTTTTCCAGTGGTGCTGCAGAGTAGTTTAGGCTGCTTTCACACTATGAATTTCTCCGTTTAGGAACTTCCGTCAGAAGTTCCGTCACTACAGTTGCGAAACCCGGCTGTTACAAAACCCCTGACGGCCGTGACTAAATGGCATTGCAGCCTATGGGGTTTTGTAATTGCCCGTTTGCACCTGTATATGCCCGTAATTCATTACGGGCGTTATACAGTGACGGTACATCGTGGAGGGGTAGTTATAGCCTGCTAGGAGCTAATTGGGTCTCAACAGTCTTCAGAGACCTTAAGGGCCTGCTGGGACTTGCAGTAGATTTGGACAATTTTAGTGCAGGCCACTCTGACCTGACACTAGATGACTGTGACTGACTTGAGACTGACTAAGCTGTGACTGTAGTTACTTGTAGACTTGCGGCTGCAGGACGGACTTGAGGCTTCTATGGACTCCAGACAAACTCTAGGACATGACTGCACTGCAATTCAGCAAAGACTTAAAGGGGTACTCCGCACCCCTAGACATCTTATCCCCTATCCAAAGGATAGGGGATAAGATGTCAGATCGCCGGGGTCCTGCTGCTGGGGGCCCCCAGGATCTCGGCAGCAGCACCCACCTGGATGGCTGCCACCTCACACCGGGAACGCTGGAGGCTTCCGATCCCGACCACAATGGTGGACGAGCGTGATGTCATGACTAGTGTTGCTCGCGAATATTCGCAATTCGAATATTATTCGCGAATATCGCATATTCGCGAATTCGCGAATATAGCGCTATATATTCGTAATTACGAATATTCGTTTTTTTTTTTTTTTTTTTTTTTTTTTCACAGTACACATCACAGTGATCACCCCTCTCTGCTTCCAGCTTGTGTGGTGTAAAGAAGGCTGTAATACTACTGTGTGAGACTGGCGTGCTAAAATTCGCATATGCGAAACTTCGCATATGCTAATGTTCGCATATGCGAATTTGTACGCATGTTAATCTTGCAAATACTAATATTCACATATATTAATTTTCGCATACGCGAATATTCGCCTATGCGAAAATAAAACGAGAATATAACGAATATGCGAATATTCGCGAATATAAGACGAATATTCGTCCATATATTCGCGAATATTCGCGAATTCGAATATGGCCTATGCCGCTCAACACTACTGATCACCACGTATCATAGGGAAGGTGAGGGGTGACATGTGGTGGGTATAGATTTATTACAGGGCACCATGGCGGGCACATTAATCTACCAGATGGGTGTAATTTTAGGGTAACATGGGTCACTTACGTCTTTCCATCTTTTCCATACTGAACGGTTGCAGTTGATGCACCCAGGGTGGGGAGGAGAGGGTTAATGAGGCCGTTATTCCAGACGAATTTCACCCTGTTGAGGGGCCCGACATCTGTCTCTACATCTATGTAGGCCGTGTACGAGTTGCCTGTGTTGATGTATCCGCTACATATGAAGGATTGTAGATTAGTAATAATAGTTTTTTATATAGCGCACACATATTCCGCAGCGCTGTACACATATTCTGCAGCGCTGTACACATATTCCGCAGCGCTGTACACATATTCCGCCGCGCTGTACACATATTCTGCAGTGCTGTACACAGCTTCTCATCACTCACATTGGTGACAATATAAATTCCCCTATCATTATATATTGGTGTATGGCAGGAAACCGGAGAACCCTGAGGAATCCCGCACAAACACCGGCAGAACCTACAGACTCCTGGCAGAGGTCCTTGGTGGGATTTGAACCCAGGACCCCAGCTCTGCAAGGCAACAGTGTTAACAACTGGGCATAGTTATTAAAGGGGCGGCACATGCTCCAAGCCTCATCTTCTATAATCTTATAATATTTGGGGGTTCAGCTCTTCACCTTTCTGCTTTCTGGGAATTGGAATTTTATTGATATTCAGAGTCTATGATGCTCTCTGGGCACTGCAGGAATGACGGGGGCGTTTGTTTTTAGGGCAATATATGGAATTAAATGAGCTCTGTGTGGGCACTTAATGGCTCTATGTATATAGCATAAGGTGGACCCTTTTGGGCGCTATGTGACCCCAGTATAACATGAAGATCCCTCTGGCACCATCTCAGCACTCTGTGACCCCAGTATAGAATGAAGAGGACTCTGGCACCATCTCAGCACTATGTGACCCCAGTATAGAATGAAGAGGACTCTGGCACCATCTCAGCACTATGTGAAACCAGTATAACATTAGGTTGACACTGGCACCATCTCAGCACTATGTCACCCCAGTATAGCATGAAGAGGACTTCGGCACCATCTCAGCACTATGTGACCCCAGTATAACATTAGGAGGACACTGGCTCTACGGGGGAGATTTATCAAAATCTGTCCAGAAGAAAAGTTGCCCAGTTGCCCATAGCAACAATCAGATCGCTTTTTTTCAGAGGCCTTGTTAAAAATGAAAGAAGCGATCTGATTGGTTGCCATGGGAAACTGGGTAACTTTTCCTCTGGATAGGTTTTGATAAATCTCCCCCTATGTGACTCCAGCATAGAGAACTGGACTGGAACCATCTGGGCACTATGTAATCCTAAAATATTATGAAGCCCCAGTATAGCTTAAAGGGGTACTACCGTGGAAAACTTTTTTTTTTTTTTTAAATCAACTGGTGCCAGAAAGTTAAACAGATTTGTAAATAACTTCTATTTAAAAATCTTAATCCTTCCATTACTTTTTAGAGGAAAGGCTTATCTTTTTAGATTTCTCTGATGTCATGACCACAGTGCTCTCTACTGACCTCTGCTGTCTATTTTAGGTACTGTCAGAAGCAGCATATGTTTGCTGTGAGGATTTTCTCCTGTTCTGGGCAGTTCTTAAAATGGACAGCAGAGGTCAGCAGAGAGCACAGTGGTCATGACATCAGAGAAATCTAAAAATATAAGCATTTCCTCTGTAGTATATAGCCCCTAACAAGTAATGGAAGGATTAAGATTTTTAAATAGAAGTAATTTACAAATCTGTGTAACTTTCTGGCACCAGTTGATTTAAAAAAATAAAAGTTTTCCACGGTAGTACCCCTTTAAGGGTATGTTCACATGTATGCAGATTTGATGCGCAGGATTTGATGCACAGGATTTTCTGCTGCAGATTTCAATGTAACCTAAATGACTGAGCACAGCTTCAAATCGGCTGTTACAAATCCTGCGCATCAAATCTGGTCAAGATCCGGTACGTGTGAACGTACCCTAAGGGATTTTTTAGCGGGTTTTCCGCTGCGTATTTGAAAGTGGGCGGGCTCTTCTTGGCTGTCCGCAGCCGATGTACACTGCGGAAAATCCGCCGCAAGCCCCATTGAAGTCAGTAGGGACTGTGGCGGATTTTTCGCAGCGTAAATTCTGCCGCGGAAAATCTGCTGCGGACAGCCGAGAAGAGCCCGCCCACTTTCAAATACGCAGCGGAAAACCCGCAAAAAAAAAGAGTAACCGCGCACATCGCTGCACTGTGTCTGCTCGTAGTGGCGTATTGCCGCTACCAGCAGGCACATATAAAGCCAGCATACAGCGGGGCCTTCCCCAGCGGATCCGCAGCTAAAAACGCTGCGAAAATCTGCCCGTGAGAACGTACCTTTAGGGTCTATTCACACGTACAGTATTCTATGCAGATTTGATGCGCAGAATTTGTAACTGCCGATTAGAAGCGGTGCTCAGTCATTTAGGTTACATTGAAATCTGCAGCAGAAAATTCTGCGCATCAAATCTGCATAGAATACTGTACGTGTGAATAGACGCTAAGGGTGCGTTCACGCGTGCGTATTTTTTGCTGCAGATCTGCTGCACATTTTACTGCCTATTGAGTTCAGTGGGTGACAAAATCTGCTGAAGCAAATCTGCAGCAGAAAATGTGCACGTGTGAACGCACCCTTAAAGGGGTACTACGCTGCTCAGCGTTTGGAACAAACTGTTCCGAACGCTGGAGCCGGGTGCTCGTGACGTCATTGCCCCCCCCCCCCCCCCCCATGATGCCACGCCCTGCCCACTCAATGCAAATCTATGGGAGGGGGCGTGACACGCCCCCTCCCATAGACTTGCATTGAGGGGGCTGGGTTTGATGTCATGAGTGGTGGGGCTATGACGTCACGAGCACCCGGAGCCGGCTCCAGAGTTCGGAACAGTTTGTTCTGAATGCTGAGCAGCGGAGTACCCCTTTAAGGAGGACACTGGCCCTATCTGGACACTACTTGCCCCCAGTACAACATTAGGTGGACACTGGCATTGTCTGGAACTGCTCCCAATTGGGCACTGGTCCCAATAAAGTGTGAGGAGGACACTGACACCATCTGGGCACTATGTGACCCCAGTATACCATAAGGAGGACTCTGGAACTATCTGGGCACTATGTGACCCCCAGTATAGCATAAAGAGGGCACTGGTCCCAATTGGGCACTATGTGGTCTCAATATAGTGTGAGGAGGACACTGGCACCATCTGGGCACTATGTGACCCCAGTATACCATAAGGAGGACTCTGGAACTATCTGAGCACTATGTGACCCCCAGTATAGCATAAAGTGGGCACTGGTCCCAATTGGGCACTATTTGGTCTCAATATAGTGTGAGGAGGACACTGGCACCATTTGGGCTCTATGGGGCAGATTTATTAAAACCCGTCCAGAGAAAAAGTTGCTGAGTTGCCCATAGCAACCAATCAGATCGCTTCTTTCATTTTTCAGAGGCCTAAAGGCCTCTGAAAAATGGAAGAAGCAATCTGATTGGTTGCTATGGGCAACCGGTCAATGTTTCCTCTGGACAGGTTTTGATAAATCTCCCCCTATATGGCTTCAGTATAGTATTATGAGGGCACTGTTAGACCCCATGTGGGCCCCTGTGAGCACAGATGGAATCAGTATAAACTCTTCTCCAGTAGCGTTTCTTACTTGTAGATCTGATACTGTCGTGTGTTCCCATTGGGTCCAAACAAGGAAACATGGAAGTATCCCTGTGTGTTCAGCGAGCCTGCGATCTGTACGGTGACCTTGTATCTCCAGCCTGGGGGGGGGGAACAGAATATTATAAACTTACAGTAGGTGTATATATATATATATATGTTGTATTGTGCTTTATTGTTGTTTTATGTTCATTATATTCCTAGGTTATGTATATTTTATTATTATGATATGTATATTTTATTATTATGGTATGTATATTTTATTATTATGGTATGTATATGTATATTTTATTATTATGGTATGTATATTTTATTATTATGGTATGTATATGTATATTTTATTATTATGGTATGTATATTTTATTATTATGGTATGTATATGTATATTTTATTATTATGGTATGTACCGGTATATGTATATTTTATTATTATGGTATGTATATTTTATTATTATGATATGTATATTTTATTATTATGGTATGTATATGTATATTTTATTATTATGGTATGTATATTTTATTATTATGGTATGTATATGTATATTTTATTATTATGGTATGTACCGGTATACGTATATTTTATTATTATGATATGTATATTTTATTATTATGGTATGTATATTTTATTATTATGATGTGTATATTTTATTATTATGATATGTATATTTTATTATTATGATATGTATATTTTATTATTATGGTATGTATATTTTATTATTATGGTATGTATATTTTATTATTATGATGTGTATATTTTTTTATTATGATATGTATATTTTATTATTATGATATGTATATTTTATTATTATGATATGTATATTTTATTATTATGATATGTATATTTTATTATTATGGTATGTATATGTATATTTTATTATTATGATATGTATATTTTATTATTATGATGTGTATATTTTATTATTATGATATGTATATTTTATTATTATGATATGTATATCTTATTATTATGACGTATATATTTTATTATTATGATATGTATATCTTATTATTATGGTATGTATATCTTATTATTATGGTATGTATATTTTATTATTATGATATGTATATCTTATTATTATGGTATGTATATTTTATTATTATGGTATGTATATCTTATTATTATGATATGTATATTTTATTATTATGATACGTATATCTTATTATTATGGTATGTATATTTTATTATTATGGTATGTATATCTTATTATTATGGTATGTATATTTTATTATTATGGTATGTATATCTTATTATTATGGTATGTATATTTTATTATTACGATATGTATATTTTATTATTATGATATGAATATTTATTTTATTATTATGATATGTATATTTTATTATTATGATATGTATATTTTATTATTATGATATGTATATTTTATTATTATGATATGTATATTTGAATGGACAAAGTAACAGATCAGCCCATTATTGTAGGTAGTGACTGTACATTGGTTCGGTCCAAAGATAAGGTGGGTTGACGCCACGTTTTTCAAATACGATTCCCGTATACATTTTCATTATAGAAAACGTATGAAACCGTATTGAAAACCGTATACATAGACAAATAATTGAAAACCGTATGCACCTGGTTGCTTGCAATATGTTTTTTTTCCCGTGGTTGACCACAGTTTCGTTAAAAACCGTACTGCAACCACATATGTTTTTTTTTTTTTAACATGGACGTCAATGGGAAACGCACATGTATGCTGGGAGTTGTAGTTTTGCGACATCTGGAGGTCCGCAGGTTGGAGACCACTGTTCTATCAGGTAAAAAATACATTTGAAAAACAAATCTCTCTTGCGTCCTGTGGGGTCCTATGTCCATCACCTGCTTCAGCCTTAGGCTGGAGCCACATGGTGACACGTGTCGCCGCGCAAATCGCATCCAAAATGTAGCCAAGTGGCAGATACATTGCACGTGACTTGTATCGAAGGCCGTGATCTGCTACAATGTATCACTGCAGGTTACATGTGTATCTGAATAGACTGGATGATGTGTCAGGCTCTCCGCTGTGTTAACATGTGTGAAAAGACGTTTTCCTTATTTATTTATTTTTCCTTTTTCTTTTTTTAATAAACCAGAATGTTTCCATTCACAGACAGCAAGCGTCAACTTGTTACCATCAGGGACATGAAACCTACGAGCGAAGCCGGACTGATCGCCAGTGTTGAGATAGAACTTCTGGCCGGTGGCTCCTCTGTAACTATCCGCAAAGTGACCCATGGATGGGCATCCACCGCTGGGGCAAGGGAACCCCGAACCCTAAAACAAAGGTGTGAGAAGTGATGGCTCCAAAAAGGTCAGTGCCCCCCACCACTAATTCCTCAGGATCCCCATGAAAAGACTTTACTGATGTATAATGACCAATGTAATAATAATAATGATAAATATAGGATCCTCCGGAGGGAACCTTACTGATATATAATACCCAATATAATAATAATAATAATAATAACAATAATAATTAATAATATATACAGGAACCCTATGGATATATAATGCCAAATATAATAATAACAACAATAATAATTAATAATATATACAGGAACCCTATGAATATATAATGCCAAATATAATAATAACAACAATAATAATTAATAATATATACAGGAACGCTATGGATATATAATGCCAAATATAATAATAATAAATATAGGATCCTCCGGAGGGAACCTTACTGATATATAATGACCAATTTAATAATAATAATAATAATAATTAATAATATATACAGGAACCCTATGGATATATAATGCCAAATATAATAATAATAATAATAATAATAATAATAATTTTATATATAGGATCCCCAGGAGTTAACCTTACTGATATATAACTCCCAATATAATAATAATAATAACAATAATAATTAATAATATATGCAGGAACCCTATGGATATATAATGCCCAATATAATAATAATAATAATAATAATAATTAATAAAATATACAGGATCCCCTTGAGATAACCCTTCTGATATATAATGCCCAATATAATAATAATATTAAGAATAATAATAATTAATAAAATATACAGGATCCTCTAGAGGAAACCTTACTGATATATAATAATAATAACCAATAATAATTAATAATACAGTATCCCCAGGAGATAACCTTACTGATATATAATTCCCAATATAATAATAATAATAATAATAATAATAATAATAATAATAATAAATACAGGAGGCTCCATAGGGAACATTACTGATACATAATGCCCAATATAATAATAATAATAATAATAAATACAGGATCCTCCGGAGGGAACATTACTGATACATAATGCCCAATATAATAATAATAATAATAATAATAATAATAATAATAATAAATACAGGATCCTCCGGAGGAAACATTACTGATACATAATGCCCAATATAATAATAATAATAATAATAATAAATACAGGATCCTCCGGAGGAAACATTACTGATACATAATGCCCAATATAATAATAATAATAATAAATATAGGATCCTCCGGAGGAAACATTACTGATACATAATGCCCAATATAATAATAATAATAATAATAATAATAATAATAATAAATAATAAATAATACAGGATCCCCAGGAGATAACCTCACTGATATATAATGACCAATGTAATAATAATAATAATTAATTAATTAATTAATTAATTAATAAATAATATATATATAGGATCCCCATGAGATAACCCTACGGATATATAATGCCCAATATAATAATAAATACAGGGTCCTCCGGAGGGAACCTTACTGATTTGAATGAGCTGTAGGCCGTGGTCGGGAACCCAATAAAGGCGTCCGCCTTCCGGATACTCTCCGTGTAATACTTGTAACTGCGCAGATGATTACAGGCGACAAAGTCCCGGGTACCTGGGGGAAAATACAGATTGGTATATCTGCTTCATAAAGTTATCACTGTTATCTGTGGTGTTACATAGGACTGCAGGTCACAACTATACATTATCTGTACTCAGAGAGTTATCACTGTTATCTGTGGTGTTACATAGGACTGCAGGTCACATCTATACATTATCTGTACTCAGAGAGTTATCACTGTTATCTGTGGTGTTACATAGGACTGCAGGTCACATCTACTACATTATCTGTACTCAGAGAGTTATCATTGTGTTATCTGTGGTGTTACATAGGACTGCAGGTCACATCTATACATTATCTGTACTCAGAGAGTTATCACTGTTATCTGTGGTGTTACATAGGACTGGAGGTCACATCTATACATTATCTGTACTCAGAGAGTTATCACTGTGTTATCTGTGGTGTTACATAGGACTGCAGGTCACATCTACTACATTATCTGTACTCAGAGAGTTATCACTGTGTTATCTGTGGTGTTACATAGGACTGCAGGTTACATCTATACATTATCTGTACTCAGAGAGTTATCACTGTGTTATCTGTGGTGTTACATAGGACTGCAGGTCACTTCTACTACATTATCTGTACTCAGAGAGTTATCACTGTTATCTGTGGTGTTACATAGGACTGCAGGTCACATCTACTACATTATCTGTACTCAGAGAGTTATCACTGTTATCTGTGGTGTTACATAGGACTGCAGGTCACATCTACTACATTATCTGTACTCAGAGAGCTATCACTGTGTTATCTGTGGTGTTACATAGGACTGCAGGTCACATCTATACATTATCTGTACTCAGAGAGTTATCACTGTGTTATCTGTGGTGTTACATAGGACTGCAGGTCGCATCTATACATTATCTGTACTCAGAGAGTTATCACTGTGTTATCTGTGGTGTTACATAGGACTGCAGGTCACATCTATACATTATCTGTACTCAGAGAGTTATCACTGTGTTATCTGTGGTGTTACATAGGACTGCAGGTCACATCTATACATTATCTGTACTCAGAGAGTTATCACTGTGTTATCTGTGGTGTTACATAGGACTGCAGGTCACATCTATACATTATCTGTACTCAGAGAGTTATCACTGTTATCTGTGGAGTTACATAGGACTGCAGGTCACATCTATACATTATCTGTACTCAGAGAGTTATCACTGTGTTATCTGTGGTGTTACATAGGACTGCAGGTCACATCTATACATTATATGTACTCAGAGAGTTATCACTGTTATCTGTGGTGTTACATAGGACTGCAGGTCACATCTACTTCATTATCTGTACTCAGAGAGTTATCACTGTGTTATCTGTGGTGTTACATAGGACTGCAGGTCACATCTATACATTATCTGTACTCAGAGAGTTATCACTGTTATCTGTGGTGTTACATAGGACTGCAGGTCAAATCTACTACATTATCTGTACTCAGAGGGTTATCACTGTGTTATCTGTGGTGTTACATAGGACTGCAGGTCACATCTACTACATTATCTGTACTCAGAGAGTTATCACTGTGTTATCTGTGGTGTTACATAGGACTGCAGGTCACATCTACTACATTATCTGTACTCAGAGAGTTATCACTGTTATCTGTGGTGTTACATAGGACTGCAGGTGACATCTACTGCATTATCTGTACTCAGAGAGTTATCACGGTGTTATCTGTGGTGTTACATAGGACTGCAGGTGACATCTACTACATTATCTGTACTCAGAGAGTTATCACTGTGCTGTGTTATCTGTGGTGTTACATAGGACTGCAGGTCACATCTATACATTATCTGTACTCAGAGAGTTATCACTGTGTTATCTGTGGTGTTACATAGGACTGCAGGTCACATCTATACATTATCTGTACTCAGAGAGTTATCACTGTGCTGTGTTATCTGTGGTGTTACATAGGACTGCAGGTCACATCTATACATTATCTGTACTCAGAGAGTTATCACTGTTATCTGTGGTGTTACATAGGACTGCAGGTCACATCTATACATTATCTGTACTCAGAGAGTTATCACTGTTATCTGTGGTGTTACATAGGACTGCAGGTCACATCTATACATTATCTGTACTCAGAGAGTTATCACTGTGTTATCTGTGGTGTTACATAGGACTGCAGGTCACATCTATACATTATCTGTACTCAGAGAGTTATCACTGTGTTATCTGTGGTGTTACATAGGACTGCAGGTCACATCTACTACATTATCTGTACTCAGAGAGTTATCACTGTGTTATCTGTGGTGTTACATAGGACTGCAGGTCACATCTATACATTATCTGTACTCAGAGAGTTATCAGTGTTATCTGTGGTGTTACATAGGACTGCATGTCACATCTATACATTATCTGTACTCAGAGAGTTATCACTGTTATCTGTGGTGTTACATAGGACTGCAGGTCACATCTATACATTATCTGTACTCAGAGAGTTATCACTGTTATCTGTGGTGTTACATAGGACTGCAGGTCACATCTATACATTATCTGTACTCAGAGAGTTATCACTGTTATCTGTGGTGTTACATAGGACTGCAGGTCACATCTATACATTATCTGTACTCAGAGAGTTATCACTGTGTTATCTGTGGTGTTACATAGGACTGCAGGTCACATCTATACATTATCTGTACTCAGAGAGTTATCACTGTGTTATCTGTGGTGTTACATAGGACTGCAGGTCACATCTACTACATTATCTGTACTCAGAGAGTTATCACTGTTATCTGTGGTGTTACATAGGACTGCAGGTCACATCTATACATTATCTGTACTCAGAGAGTTATCACTGTTATCTGTGGTGTTACATAGGACTGCAGGTCAAATCTACTACATTATCTGTACTCAGAGGGTTATCACTGTGTTATCTGTGGTGTTACATAGGACTGCAGGTCACATCTACTACATTATCTGTACTCAGAGAGTTATCACTGTGTTATCTGTGGTGTTACATAGGACTGCAGGTCACATCTACTACATTATCTGTACTCAGAGAGTTATCACTGTTATCTGTGGTGTTACATAGGACTGCAGGTGACATCTACTGCATTATCTGTACTCAGAGAGTTATCACGGTGTTATCTGTGGTGTTACATAGGACTGCAGGTGACATCTACTACATTATCTGTACTCAGAGAGTTATCACTGTGCTGTGTTATCTGTGGTGTTACATAGGACTGCAGGTCACATCTATACATTATCTGTACTCAGAGAGTTATCACTGTGCTGTGTTATCTGTGGTGTTACATAGGACTGCAGGTCACATCTATACATTATCTGTACTCAGAGAGTTATCACTGTTATCTGTGGTGTTACATAGGACTGCAGGTCACATCTATACATTATCTGTACTCAGAGAGTTATCACTGTTATCTGTGGTGTTACATAGGACTGCAGGTCACATCTATACATTATCTGTACTCAGAGAGTTATCACTGTGTTATCTGTGGTGTTACATAGGACTGCAGGTCACATCTATACATTATCTGTACTCAGAGAGTTATCACTGTGTTATCTGTGGTGTTACATAGGACTGCAGGTCACATCTACTACATTATCTGTACTCAGAGAGTTATCACTGTGTTATCTGTGGTGTTACATAGGACTGCAGGTCACATCTATACATTATCTGTACTCAGAGAGTTATCAGTGTTATCTGTGGTGTTACATAGGACTGCATGTCACATCTATACATTATCTGTACTCAGAGAGTTATCACTGTTATCTGTGGTGTTACATAGGACTGCAGGTCACATCTATACATTATCTGTACTCAGAGAGTTATCACTGTTATCTGTGGTGTTACATAGGACTGCAGGTCACATCTATACATTATCTGTACTCAGAGAGTTATCACTGTTATCTGTGGTGTTACATAGGACTGCAGGTCACATCTATACATTATCTGTACTCAGAGAGTTATCACTGTGTTATCTGTGGTGTTACATAGGACTGCAGGTCACATCTATACATTATCTGTACTCAGAGAGTTATCACTGTGTTATCTGTGGTGTTACATAGGACTGCAGGTCACATCTACTACATTATCTGTACTCAGAGAGTTATCACTGTTATCTGTGGTGTTACATAGGACTGCAGGTCACATCTATACATTATCTGTACTCAGAGAGTTATCACTGTTATCTGTGGTGTTACATAGGACTGCAGGTGACATCTACTGCATTATTTGTACTCAGAGAGTTATCACGGTGTTATCTGTGGTGTTACATAGGACTGCAGGTGACATCTACTACATTATCTGTACTCAGAGAGTTATCACTGTGTTATCTGTGGTGTTACATAGGACTGCAGGTTACACTTATACCTTGCCAGATTCCATCAAGGTCCACAATCTGGGACAGGGCGTTCTTACTACATCCTGGCATTTCCTCTCCTCCATTCGGATAGAAGTCGATGTGTCCGGCCACCTGACTCATTCCCAAACCTGGAAGACACAAATCCTATGATCTTGGCTCCAAGACAAACAGGTGGCGGCATCTAATGCAGATGATGGGAGTTATACCTCAGGGAAATACAAACCTAAATTAGGGATCATTGGGGCGCCGTCTGTATGGATGACATCAACGAACGCGGCATCTGAAGGGTCCAGCCGCACCTCAGCGGGGGTTCCCTGGAAATAGGGCTCAGCAGGATCCAGTCCTGTGTTAAAAAATCAAGAATTAATGAGTGAGACCGGATTACAGGGGCGGAGCTAGAAAAGGTCGGCCTCAGCATCTTAACTGTGGGGTCATACAGCTACAGCTGCACAGTCTTCTCTATCTCCTCCCTGCACTAATCTCCATGATCATAGAGAGAACTGTGTGGTCATACAGTTACAGCTGCACAGTCCTCTCTATCCCCTCCCTGCACTCATCTTTATGATCATAGAGAGAACTGTGTGGTCATATATTACAGCTGCACAGTCCTCTCTATCCCCTCCCTGCACTTATCTCTATGATCATAGAGAGAACTGTGTGGTTATACAGTTACAGCTGCACAGTCCTCTCTATCCCCTCCCTGCACTCATCTATATGATCATAGAGAGAACTGTGTGGTCATACAGTTACAGCTGCACAGTCCTCTCTATCCCCTCCCTGCACTCATCTCTATGATCATACAGAAAACTGTGTAGCCAGAATTCCCTATAGTTTCCCTGTAGCAACTACTATTGTTACGGTGTTGGTAAGTTAACCCCTGAATAAATTACAGGTGTCTATAAGGAGGAGACAGGGATACTATATTATTGGTCACTCTGAGAACAGATACAGTAATGGACACCGGATTATTGGTCATCCTGAGCGCAGAGACTGTTATATGGTTGGTATACAGG
This sequence comes from Hyla sarda, assembly GCF_029499605.1. NCBI lineage: Eukaryota > Metazoa > Chordata > Amphibia > Anura > Hylidae > Hyla > Hyla sarda. Next base: position 11,063,883 of record NC_079195.1, read on the forward strand.
AATTATCCAACCACGATTAACTCCTAGAAATCTGCATCTTGTTACAATGTATCAGTGCAGAGAAGATTGAACCACCTGGAGTCCAGAATTGGGGAGAGATTTTTGCTACAACTGTAATGTTTCTCTGTACTAATACATTGTAACGAACCCCCAGCAGGACTAGACTTATACAGGCTTTTCAGTCTCTGCCTCCAACTGTTGAAAAACTACAACTCCCAGCATGCAGGAGGAGCCAGTTAAACCAACCTGTGATTCTTGCGATTCCGCGCCTCCTTTTTCCAACCTCTCCGGCCGCGTGAGCCCCCAGACTGTGACCGATGACATGGACATTTCCTGGAGAGTAGCCAAAATTATTCTGAAAAAAATAATAAGCAATAATATTCAGATTACACTCCAGGGACTCCTCATGGGAATGTTGGGAAGAGTTGGGAGATACCACTGTATTTATAGGAGGGTGTCAATGCAAGATTGATACAACCCCCTTGCAAATAGGTATCCCTTTTATTATAGTAATACTGCCAAATAAAAAATTAATGAATGGAAAAAAAAAATACTTTTGACATGTCAAAAGTTTTTATTTGTTATAGTCTCAATGCTAAGAAAGAGAGGTTTGTGCAGCTGTAATATATGACCACACAGTTCTCTCCATGATCATAAAAATGAGTGCAGGGAGGGGATAGAGAGGACTGTGCAGCTGTAACTGTATGACCACACAGTTCTCTTTATGATCATAGAGATGAGTACAGGGAGTGGATACAGAGGACTGTGCAGCTGTACCTGTATGATCACACAGTTCTCTCTATGATCATATAGATGAGTGCAGGGAGGGGATAGAGAGAACTGTACAGCTGTAACTGTATGACCAGACAGTTCTCTCTATGATCATAGAGATGAGTGCAGAGAGGGGGTAGAGAGGACTGTGCAGCTGTAACTGTATGACCAGACAGTTCTCTCTCTGATCATAGAGATGAGTGCAGAGAGGGGATAGAGAGGACTGTGCAGCTCTAACTGTATGACCAGACAGTTCTCTCTATGATCATAGAGATGAGTGCAGAGAGGGGATAGATAGGACTGTGCAGTTGTACCTGTAAGTCTACACAGTTCTCTCTATGATCATAGAGATTAGTTCCTGGAGGGGATAGAGATGACTGTGCAGCTGTAACTGTATGACCACACAGTTCTCTCTATGATCATAAAGATGAGTGCAGGGAGGGGATAGAGAGGACTGTGCAGCTGTAACTGTATGACCACACAGTTCTCTCTATGATCATATAGATGAGTGCAGGGAGGGGATAGAGAAGACTGTGCAGCTGTAACTGTATGACCACACAGTTCTCTCTATGATCATAGAGATGAGTGCAGGGAGGGGATAGAGAGGACTGTGCAGCTGTAACTGTATGACCCCAGAGTTCTCTCTATGATCATAGAGATGAGTGCAGGGAGGGGATAGAGAGGACTGTGCAGCTGTAACTGTATGACCACACAGTTCTCTCTATGATCATGGAGATGAGTGCAGGGAGGGGATAGAGAGGACTGTCCAGCTGTAACTGTATGACCACACAGTTCTCTCTATGATCATATAGATGAGTGCAGGGAGGGGATAGAGAGGACTGTACAGCTGTAACTGTATGACCAGACAGTTCTCTCTATGATCATAGAGATGAGTACAGGGAGTGGATACAGAGGACTGTGCAGCTGTACCTGTATGATCACACAGTTCTCTCTATGATCATATAGATGAGTGCAGGGAGGGGATAGAGAGAACTGTACAGCTGTAACTGTATGACCAGACAGTTCTCTCTATGATCATAGAGATGAGTGCAGAGAGGGGGTAGAGAGGACTGTGCAGCTGTAACTGTAAGTCTACACAGTTCTCTCTATGATCATAGAGATGAGTGCAGGGAGGGGAAAGAGAGGACTGTGCAGCTGTAAATGTAGGACCAGACAGTTCTTTAATCAGTTCTCTTTTGTGGCCCTGATAGAATTCTAAGGGGTTCTCTATGTAAAACAGCCAGGCAGTCACTGACCTAACCTCACCATCTAGTACTGCGAATCACCTACCGAGAGAACATTGATGAAGTAGGCGACTTCTGCCCCCACTACTCGGATGTTATTGGCCGCCTGACTGTACAGAGTCCTCGAGCCGCCGCTCCAGTCAACGCAGAAACAATTGACGTCCTCCACCTGTAGCATGGTCTGAAGGAAGAAAAGATTATATGTGTGAGATTGGCGCAGCGACCGGGACAACATGCGTGTAGTAAGGAGCGGACACCCACTTTACACATGTCCATCAGCCAGCTCTCCTCCCCTTTATCAATGAAGCCATGGATGATGAACCGCGTCTTCCTGTAGGTCGCAAAATTTGAGGCCGAGATGGTGGAGGGGTTGGCGGCGTTCACCTCCTGTAAATGATAATTCAGGTTACAGCAGCCGGAGGAGGCGTAACGTCTACATATATATATATATATATATATATATATATATACGGTATAAGGCAAGAGCGGCTCCAAAAAGTCAATAAATTGTCACAGGGTCCCAGTGATTTAAAGGGCCGGCACATTCTAGTGTACACAGGGCTCTTACTGTATAATAAAGTGTATCCCAAATACATTGTATTACATTGTATACCTCCTTCCCAGCACAGAAAAGGTTAAAGGGGTACTCCACTGCCCCAGCATTCTGAACAATTTGTTCCAAACGCTTGGGGTGGGCTGCAGGGGTCGTGATGTCACGGCCACGCCCCCTCAATGCAAGTCTATGGGAAGGGGTGTGGTTGCTTCCATTGAGGGGGCGGGGTGAGACGTCATGAGGGGTGTGACCGTAACGTCACGACCCCCGCAGCCCGCACCCAGCATTCGGAACAAAATGTTCCGAGTGCTGGGGCAGTGGCGTACCCCTTTAAGGAGCAATGTCGTGCATATACATCACCATTTTACTCTCCCCTCTTGCTGGGCTGAGCACTCTGTGCCGGCCCAGAGGGGAAGGAGCTAACAAGCAATGCCAAGCATCTCCAGATAACTCCTTCTGTCCTATACTGTATACAGCCATTTACATAGATGGCTGTATACTGTATACAGTCAGGAGCCTTCACATACTGGTCCGGAGTTCCTGTCTGTCCTTCTTTCTTCTGTAGCCCTAGGTTTAGTGACATTACTAGAGAAAGGACTTCAGAATATTACAGAACAGAGAGGAGCCCGGATGGGTAAGTGATGCATTTTTTTTTTTTTTTTTTAAAGAGTACCTGTAATGATCTTGTTAAATGTTATAATCCTCCCCGGTCACTGCCCCCATCATGATAAACTACCCCCTGTCTTTATTTTTATTTTTTTTTAGTAATTTTTAGTTTTCTACCTTGATATTGCTCTGTATTTTCTGCTCAGTCTCAGTCAGATTCACAGACTGGGAAGGGGCGTTCCCCAGCAGGCGTGACATCATCTGAAGCCATACAGGGGAGAACTTCCTCCCTCACTCTGCTACACACAGCCCAGAGCAGTTCAGTGTGAGAGATGAGCTATGATTGGCTAAGGCTGGACCCCCAACCCCCACCCCCCTCAGCATTTCCTGCTTTTGGGCTTCTACCAGGCCAGCAGGAGTCCATAGTCTGTACAAGAGATGGGGGGGAAATGTGCTCTGGACAAGTAGGGAGACACCTGGTGGCAGCTTTTTTTTTTTTTTTTTTTTTTAAACAAATGAAATGTATAAAACTTCATTTTTTTTTTTTTTTTTTTTTTTAAACCAAGTATATTAGAAAGATTTTTTTATTTACCATAAGGAGTGCAATAGCAAAAATTAGTTTTAATGACAGCGCCCATTTAAAAGTATGTTAAAAAGCTGTGTGTGAACACTGCCCGCATAACTTTATAGGGGCTTCTACGAAGGTTTTTTTCTTCTTATTTGTGTTTGTTTTCATTTCATATGTTTATGTAAAGAATTACGTCAGATTCCGTGGACTATGTTGATGAGCTGCGTTTTTTTTGTTTTGTTTTTTGTTTTATATATTTTATTTTATTTTTTGGTTTAAACATCTTTTTTTTACTTTTTGCCGGCTGTGCGATCATTTTAGTTTTTTTGCTGCATGTGACATCTTACATGACCCCTTTGTGTTTCTTACCTGGAAGCTGTTGGCGTTGGATTTAGTAAAGAGTAAGAAGCGAACATTGATCTTCTCTGGGGCCCAAGGTAACTTAGAGATCGGCCGCTCTAAAGTCCCGGCATAAGGAACAAGATCTGAGAAACACCCAATCCTCGAGAAACAGACCTCCCCACCTGTAACGGGAGCCATCAGACAGATCATTGCACCACTGATCTCTGCAGAACATTGCTCTGTGCTTTCTACCTCCTAACGGATACATAGTGGTATATCCTGCAGATTATTACAACCCTGACCTCTCTAGAGATCTGCAGAACATTGCTCTGTCCCCTTTACCTCCTGACAGATACATAGTGGTATATCCTGCAGATTATTACAACCCTGACCTCTCTAGAGATCTGCAGAACATTGCTCTGTCCCCTTTACCTCCTGACAGATACATAGTGGTATATCCTGCAGATTATTACAACCCTGACCTCTCTAGAGATCTGCAGAACATTGCTCTGTCCTCTTTACCTCCTGACAGATACACAGTGATATCCTGCAGATTATTACACCTCTGACCTCTCTACAGATCTGCAGAACATTGCTCCGTCCTCTTTACCTCCTGACAGATACACAGTGATATATACTGCAGATTATTACACCTCTGACCTCTCTACAGATCTGCAGAACATTGCCCCGTTCTCTTTACCTCCTGACAGATACACAGTGATATATACTGCAGATTATTACAACCCTGACCTCTCTACAGATCTGCAGAACATCTCTCTGTCCCCTTTACCTCCTGACAGATACATAGTGATATATCCTGCAGATTATTACACCTCTGACCTCTCTACAGATCTGCAGAACATTTATCTGTCCTTTCTACCTCCTGACAGATACATAGTGGTATATACTGCAGATTATTACAACCCTGACCTCTCTACAGATCTGCAGAACATCTCTCTGTCCCCTTTACCTCCTGACAGATACACAGTGATATATCCTGCAGATTATTACACCTCTGACCTCTCTACAGATCTGCAGAACATTTATCTGTCCTCTCTACCTCCTAACAGATACACAGTGATATATCCTGCAGATTATTACACCATTGACCCCTATAGAGTTCTGCGGAACATTGCTCTGTCCTCTCTACCTCCTAACAGATACACAATGATAGATACTGCAGATTATTACACCTCTGACCTCTCTACAGATCTGCAGAACATCGCTCTGTTCTCTCTACCTCCTGACAGATACATAGTGATATATCCTGCAGATTATTACACCACTGGCCTCTCTACAGATCTGCAGAACATCGCTCTGTCCTCTCTATCTCCTAACCAGGGTGCCTCCAGCTTTCACAAAACTACAGCTCCCATCATTCCCGGGCAGCCAAAGGCTGTCTGGGCATTCTGGGAGTTGTAGTTTTGCAACAGCTGGAGGCACCCTGGTTGGGAAAAACTGTCCTGACAGATACATAGTGATATTTTCTGCAGATTATTACACTACTGACTTCTCTAGAGATCTGCAGAACATTGCATAAGCCACAATATAAATACTTTAGCGGTGTTTTACCTTTTACAGCCCCCACCAGGAAGATGATGGGCAGGAAAACTCCAATCATCTGTGAATTCAGAGGAAAGAAATGTTATAAAGCAGAAGAAATGTATTCAATTGTATTGTACAAACATATTATCATGAAAAAGCTGTACAGTGTGACGCAGCTGCAGCTGTGATGAGACCTGGTGAAGCCCCTGGACACCATCTATGTTATATATTAATCCCTCCATGTTATATATATTAATCCCACCATGTTATATATATTAATCCCTCCATGTTATATATAAATCCCTCCATGTTATATATTAATCCCTCCATGTTATATATATATATATTAATCCCACCTTGTTATATATATTAATCCCTCCATGTTATATATATATATATTAATCCCTCCATGTTATATATATTAATCCCACCATGTTATATATATTAATCCCTCCATGTTATATATATTAATCCCTCCATGTTATATATATATATTAATCCCTCCATGTTATATATATTAATCCCACCATGTTATATATATTAATCCCTCCATGTTATATATATTAATCCCACCATGTTATATATTAATCCCACCATGTTATATATATTAATCCCACCATGTTATATATGAATCCCTCCATGTTATATATATTAATCCCTCCATGTTATATATATTAATCCCTCCATGTTATATATTAATCCCTCCATGTTATATATATTAATCCCTCCATGTTATATATATTAATCCCTCCATGTTATATATATTAATCCCACCATGTTATATATATTAATCCCTCTATGTTATATATATATATATATATATATATATATATTAATCCCTCCATGTTATATATATTAATCCCACCATGTTATATATATTAATCCCACCATGTTATATATATTAATCCCTCCATGTTATATATATATATATATATATATATTAATCCCTCCATGTTATATATATTAATCCCTCCATGTTATATATATTAATCCCTCCATGTTACATATATTAATCCCACCATGTTATATATATTAATCCCTCCATGTTATATATATTAATCCCACCATGTTATATATATTAATCCCTCCATGTTATATATATTAATCCCTCCATGTTATATATATTAATCCCACCATGTTATATATGAATCCCTCCATGTTATATATATTAATCCCTCCATTTTATATATTAATCCCACCATGTTATATATTAATCCCTCCATGTTATATATTAATCCCTCTATGTTATATATTAATCCCACCATGTTATATATATTAATCCCACCATGTTATATATATTAATCCCTCCATGTTATATATTAATCCCACCATGTTATATATATTAATCCCTCCATGTTATATATTAATCCCTCCATGTTATATATTAATCCCACCATGTTATATATATTAATCCCACCATGTTATATATATTAATCCCTCCATGTTATATATATTAATCCCTCCAAATTATATATTAATCCCACCATGTTATATATATTAATCCCTCCATGGTATATATATTAATCCCTCCATGTTATATATATTAATCCCTCCATGTTATATATTAATCCCTCCATGTTATATATTAATCCCTCCATGTTATATATTAATCCCTCCATGTTATATATATATATATATATATATATATATATATATATATATAAATCCCTCCATGTTATATATATTAATCCCTCTATGTTATATATTAATCCCACCATGTTATATATATTAATCCCACCATGTTATATATATTAATCCCTCCATGTTATATATTAATCCCACCATGTTATATATATTAATCCCTCCATGTTATATATTAATCCCTCCATGTTATATATTAATCCCACCATGTTATATATATTAATCCCACCATGTTATATATATTAATCCCTCCATGTTATATATATTAATCCCTCCAAATTATATATTAATCCCACCATGTTATATATATTAATCCCTCCATGGTATATATATTAATCCCTCCATGTTATATATATTAATCCCTCCATGTTATATATTAATCCCTCCATGTTATATATTAATCCCTCCATGTTATATATTAATCCCTCCATGTTATATATATATATATATATATATATATATATATATATATATAAATCCCTCCATGTTATATATATTAATCCCTCTATGTTATATATTAATCCCACCATGTTATATATATTAATCCCACCATGTTATATATATATTAATCCCTCCATGTTATATATTAATCCCTCCATGTTATATATATATATATTAATCCCTCCATGTTATATATAAATCCCTCCATGTTATATATTAATCCCACCATGTTATATATATTAATCCCACCATGTTATATATATTAATCCCACCATGTTATATATATTAATCCCTCCATGTTATATATATTAATCCCTCCAAGCTATATATTAATCCCACCATGTTATATATATTAATCCCTCCATGGTATATATATTAATCCCTCCATGTTATATATATTAATCCCTCCATGTTCCATGTTATATATTAATCCCTCCATGTTATATATTAATCCCTCCATGTTATATATTAATCCCTCCATGTTATATATATATAAATCCCTCCATGTTATATATATAAATCCCTCCATGTTATATATATTAATCCCTCCATGTTATATATATTAATCCCTCCATGTTATATATAAATCCCTCTATGTTATATATAAATCCCTCCATGTTATATATAAATCCGTCTATGTTATATATAAATCCCTCCATGATATATATATATATATATATATATATATATATATATATATATATATATGGGGGAATATGCAAAGCAGCTCATTACACAACCTTTTCAGGTAGTGTTCCCTGGTATCAGCTTGGCTCCTGTTAAGGAATATAAAAAGCTGATCGGGATTTATGCCAAGCCAGACTGCTCCCCAGAAGGGAAGTTTCTACCCATCTGCAGACAGCTGTTTCGTGGTGTTTGCCACTGGTGTTAGCGGAGTGCTAATTGGCCTTTTGAAGCTCCGTCACACCAGAAGTGGTGGCCTCTCCCTGAGGTAAATACTTATCCCCTTTATATATGTATATATATATATATATATATATATATATATATATATATATATATACCTCCATGTTATATAAATCCCTCCATTAGATAATCTGTGTATGACAAGAATTTTGTCTGTTTCTACCTTGTTATGTGACATCCCTGAGAACTGCGACTCTTTCCTGGCACATGAGCCCTTTTAACAGATGTGAGATGTGCTGCAGGGTAAAGCATGGGGGTCATGTACTCAGGAAGGATTACACCCAACATGTACTTGGGAAGGATAACACCCAATATGTACTCGGGAAGGATTACACCCAACATGTACTCGGAAAGGATGACACCCAACATCTACTTGGGAAGGATAACACCCAATATGTACTCGGGAAGGATTACACCCAACATGTACTCGGAAAGGATGACACCCAACATGTACTCGGGAAGGATTATACCCAACATGTACTCGGGAAGGATTATACCCAACATGTACTCGGGAAGGATAACACCCAACATGTACTCGGGAAGGATAACACCCAACATGTACTCGGGAAGGATAACACCCAACATGTACTCGGGAAGGATTACACCCAACATGTACTCGGGAAGGATTACACCCAACATGTACTCGGGAAGGATGACACCCAACATGTACTCGGGAAGGATTACACCCAACATGTACTCAGGAAGGATAACACCCAACATCTACTTGGGAAGGATTACACCCAACATGTACTCAGGAAGGATAACACCCAACATGTACTCAGGAAGGATAACACCCAACATGTACTTGGGAAGGATAACACCCAACATGTATTCGGGAAGGATAACACCCAACATGTACTCGGGAAGGATTACACCTAACATGTACTCGGGAAGGATTATACCCAACATGTACTCGGGAAGGATAACACCCAACATGTACTCGGGAAGGATAACACCCAACATGTATTCGGGAAGGATAACACCCAACATGTACTCGGGAAGGATTACACCTAACATGTACTCGGGAAGGATTATACCCAACATGTACTTGGGAAGGATAACACCCAACATGTACTCGGGAAGGATTACACCCAACATGTACTCGGGAAGGATTATACCCAACATGTACTCGGGAAGGATTATACCCAACATGTACTCGGGAAGGATTTGAAATAATGACTGATTTATTAAGTGTCACAATGTATCAACAGAATCAACATAATAAATATTGGTGTTGTTAATATTATTATTATTTATTGTTATTATAATTATTATTAACAACAATAAATAATATTAATGATAATAAGAATAAAATTGTTAGTAATGATAAGAAAAATAGTAATAATAATAGTAATAATAATACTAATGATAATAATAATAGTAATAATCATAATACTAATGATAATATTAATAATAATAATACTAATGGTAATAATAATAGTAATGATAATAATAATAGTAATAATAATAATACTAATGATAATAATAATAGTAATAATAATAATACTAATGATAATAATAATAGTAATGATAGTTATGATATTAATGATAAAAATTATATTGTTAGTAATGATAATAAAATAATAATAATAATAATAATAATAATAGTAATAATAATACTAATGATAATAATAATAGTAATAATAATACTAATGATAATAATAATAGTAATAATCATAATACTAATGATAATAGTAATAATAATAGTAATAATGATAGTAATAATAATAATACTAATGATAATAATAATGATAATAATACTTATGATAATAACAATAGTAATAATAATAATACTAATGATAATAATGATAATAATAATAGTAATGATGATGATAATATAAATAATTATAAAAATATTAATAATAATAGTAATGATGATAGTAATAATAATAATAATACTAATGATAATAATAATGATAATAATAGTAATGATGATGATAATATAAATAATTATACAAATATTAATAATAATAGTAATGATGATAATAATAATAATATTTCCTGATGATTATTGCCCCAGTTCTTCCCCTGAGGACCTCGCTCCTCCACCTCTCACCTTGTAGTCACCAGTTCCTTGCTGGTCGTCCGTCCTGTGACAGGAGCCGCAGGTGTCGGAGCTCTGTTATACCTGAGCAGGTGGAGGGGCGGAGCCAATCAGGGTGATAGCAGAGGGGAGTGAGCGCAGCCAGAAAATACTCCAGGACAAGTGTCCGGAGATCTTCAGAGATAAGTGATCCTGATATCTGATCCTCACAATGCGTCATCTCCATTTATTGTCCTATAAAACTGGGACCAAAGTTCTTGGCTCTTCTGCGTTGAATTATCTGCTGGCATCCCGCCATCTTCCCTCCTACAACATCCTATATCCCCCCATCATCCTGTAGTCTCACTGGCCCAGATTGGTCCATTTTGTCTGGGATCACAGCTCAGCCTTTTGTCTCAGACTAATAGACCAATCTTGGCCATTGTCTTCATATCTCCAACAACTGAACAGACGACATTATAATGGCCCAATATAGTGCAACCTGATTATAGACCTTTGTGATCATTTCCATTTCTCTCCATTGTTCTGGACCCTACAGATTTACAGCATCAGCTTAACATATACATGGTCTGGGGCTGGTAACTTTCCACTAGTAAGACTCCATTCTGTAATGTCATTGTCATAAGTTCAACCTGAAGGTTGTTGTTTACACCAAGATGACCCTGAGCTTCACTGTCAATCAACGGTCTAATCATAGAGCCCAAAACTCCTCCTCAACCTTCCCCAAAATATCGATTGGGTCATAAATGGCAGAAAACCCAACCAACTGCTTTACAGTCAAGATTCTTCACTCTGTATGTGGCAGAGAATTGAGGAAGCAATGTCATATACAAACCTAGACGCCGAAGGAACATCCACTATTACACTCCAGAGCTGTACTCACTATTCTGCTGGTGAGGTCACTGTGTACATACATTACATTACTTATCCTGTACTGATCCTGAGTTATATCCTGCATTATACTCCAGAGCTGTACTCACTATTCTGCTGGTGAGGTCACTGTGTACATACATTACATTACTGATCCTGTACTGATCCTGAGTTATATCCTGTATTATACTCTAGAGCTGTACTCACTATTATGCTGGTGTGGTCACTGTGTACATACATTACATTACTTATCCTGTACTGATCCTGAGTTATATCCTGTATTATACCCCAGAGCTGTACTCACTATTCTGCTGGTGAGGTCACTGTGTACATACATTACATTACTTATCCTGTACTGATCCAGAGTTATATCCTGTATTATACTCCAGAGCTGTACTCATTATTCTGCTGGTGGGGTCACTGTGTACATACATTACATTACTTATCCTGTACTGATCCTGAGTTATATCCTGTATTATACTCCAGAGCTGTACTCACTATTCTGCTGGTGGGGTCACTGTGTACATACATTACATTAATTATCCTGTACTGATCCTGAGTTATATCCTGTATTATGTTCCAGAGCTGTACTCACTATTCTGCTGGTGGGGTCACTGTGTACATACATTACATTACTTATCCTGTACTGATCCTAATTTATATCCTGTATTATACTCCAGAGCTGTACTCACTATTCTGCTGGTGGGGTCACTGTGTGCATACATTACATTACTTATCCTGTACTGATCCTGAGTTATATCCTGTATTATACTCCAGAGCTGTACTCACTATTCAGCTGGTGAGGTCACTGTGTACATACATTACATTACTTATCCTGTACTGAGCCTGAGTTATATCCTGTATTATACTCCAGAGCTGTACTCACTATTCTGCTGGTGAGGTCACTGTGTACATACACTACATTACTTATCCTGTACTGATCCTGAGTTATATCCTGTATTATACTCCAGAGCTGTACTCACTATTCTGCTGGTGAGATCACTGTGTACATACATTACATTACTTATCCTGTACTGATCCTGAGTTATATCCTGTATTATACTCCAGATCTGTACTCACTATTCTGCTGGTGAGGTCACTGTGTACATACATTACATTACTTATCCTGTACTGATCCTGAGTTATATCCTGTATTATACTGCAGAGCTGTACTCACTATTCTGCAGTACTCAGCTTTGCGGTCAGCACATGTCTCACAGAGACCATAGTTGTATCTGTCATTGGCTTGACAATTTTTCCCATGATGCCTTTGACCTGGGGACTTTTACCCATAGACTCCTCTCCGGTGACCAATGCATCACATGCTCCTTGTATAATCTATGAGCCATTGGGAGAACAGTTATATAATTCCATCAGGTGGTATATGAGTCTGCGGCTCTCCGGATTGGGCAGGGACTCACACGCCCTCTCCTATACATTATGTGTAACATATGGTTTGGATACATTACAGCCAAGGACAACACCACCTGAGGCCGCTGATACCCCCAAGGACGTTCTGTATCTTTTCCGGTGAAAAACAAACAATCTTTATATATAGCGGTGAAAACAAGTGAGATAATAAAACACATTAAAGCTAATGACAAACAGTAAAACGAGGTGATAAGAGGAATTATGAGTATATAGCAAAATAATGTGTCTTGTGGCCCTGATGAAGTGAGGAGCGCGCCCTAGAAACCCCTTGTCTCTTATTATTTTAAGGATCGAGGATGTTTTCACTAACGGAGTCATAATCTTATAATGCAGTAAAGTTGTGTCTCGTTCTGCCCATTTGTTTACTCACTTGATATTTTTTTTCCCATCTCACCATATTTCTGGCCTTATACATTAACCTATTTCCACCTTTGTAATTAACCCTGTAATGGTCATCTGATGCTCGTTTACCCTCGTATCTACCATTCTGGAGGTTTGTCCTACATATACTTTGTCACAAGGGCCCTTAGGAAGGTAGATTACCTGCTTACACTCACAAGAATACCAAATCTTTGGGAGTAATAGGTTTACCTTTCATAGGATACATAAACTCGTCACCTTATGCAATCACAGTATTGACAGACATGCTGTCTTACCTAATTTTCTTGCATTCATTTTCTTTTTTACCTTTTTTCGGCTATATATCTGCTCTCACCAGATAAATCACTAAAGATTTTCCTTTCCCGTAGACAAGCCGTAAATAATTTTGGCGACCAAACTTGGGGTTTGCTTTGAGAATATCCTAATATAGCCTACTGCTGTTGAGACTTTTACATAGCCTGCTGCTGAGACTTTTCCAGAGCCTGCTGCTATGATTTTTGCAGAGCCTGTTGCTGAGACTGTAACATAGCCTGCTGCTGAGACCACCGTATAATCTTCAGTTGAGACTGTTAGATAGCATGCTGCTAAGACTGTTACAGAGCCACTGTTAAGACTGTAACATAGCCTGCTGCTGAGACCACCGTATAATCTTCAGTTGAGACTGTTAGATAGCATGCTGCTAAGACTGTTACAGAGCCACTGTTAAGACTGTTACATAGCCTGCTGCTGAGACTGTTACATAGCCTGCTGCTAAGACTGTTATATAGCCTGCTGTTGAAACTGTTATATAGCTTGCTGCTAAGCCTGTTACATAGCTTGCTGTTAAGACCATTGTATAGCCTTCAGCTGAGACTGTTACATAGCCTGCTGCTGAAACTGTTGTTAGCCTTTTGCTGAAACTGTTACACAGCATACTGCTGAGACTGTTACATAGCCTGCTGCTAAGGTTGTTACAGAGCCTGCTACTGAAACTGTTATATAGCATACTGCTGAGACTGTTACATAGCCTGCTGCTGAGGTTATTACAGAGCCTGATACTGAAACAGTTATATAGCATACTGCTGAGACTGTTACATAGCCTGCTGCTAAGACTGTTATATAGCCTGCTGTTGAAACTGTTATATAGCCTGCTGCTAAGCCTGTTACATAGCTTGCTGTTAAGACCATTGTATAGCCTTCAGCTGAGACTGTTACATAGCCTACTGCTGAGACTGTTACATAGCCTACTGCTGAGACTGTTACATAGCCTGCTGCTGAGGTTGTTACAGAGCCTGATACTGAAACCGTTATATAGCATACTGCTGAGACTATCGGGGGGCACCTGCCTGGTCCATTCTCCATCTGCCGTCCCGATATGTCACCGAGGAGACAAACGGTTCATATAAGGAAATCTTGTGATTCTGCAACAGATAAGGATTCTTTGGAAACAGGAGAGATATACCCAGTGTTTACATATACTGAGCCGTTTTGTATGCCTATATGCGAAATGAAAATTATATTTGAGTATATGGACTAGATGATGGCGACCATAACAATATTTTAATATTACCTTTTGTATATTTTTTATACGAGCACATTAAAAGTTATGTTTTAAAGTTCCCGATCATTCTTCATCCTTTGTAGTAAATTTGGGAGACCTAACACTTACCTACGTATTCAGTGAATGATTACAGCATGTATTCCATTCATTAGGAGCACGGAGCCATTGCACCTATGTCCGTAGCCGAGCTTAACGGTACATCCCCTTAATGATGTGCACAGACTAGCAGCTGGGGATGACGTAAAGGGCTACTCGCGGCATCCCAAACAGCTTACAGGACAGCAGGAGGGTCCCTACCTTCCTTCTTGCTATCCGGTCGCCAAATGACTGCTCAGTGCCTGAGATCCAGGCATGAGCAGTCAAGCGGTAGAATCATTGATCAATGGTTTCATATGAGAAACCATTGATCAATGTAAAAGATCAGTGTGTGCAGTATTATAGTCTCCCATGGGATAACAATGATCAATGTAAAAGATCAGTGTGTGCAGTATTATAGTCTGCTATGGGATAACAATGATCAATGTAAAAGATCAGTGTGTGCCTTGTTTTAGTCCCCTATGGGATAACAATGATCAATGTAAAAGATCAGTGTGTGCAGTATTATAGTCTCCTATGGGATAACAATGATCAGCATAAGAGATCAGTGTGTGCAGTGTTATAGTCTCCTATGGGATAACAATGATCAATGTAAAAGATCAGTGTGTGCAGTGTTATAGCCCCCTATGGGGTAACAATGATCAATATAACAGATCAGTGTGTGCATTGTTATAGTCTCCTATGGGATAACAATGATCAATGTAAAAGATCAGTGTGTGCAGTGTTATAGTCTCCTATGGGATAACAATGATCAATGTAAAAAATCAGTGTGTGCAGTGTTATAGCCCCCTATGGGAGCTATAACATTGAAAAAAAAAGTGAAAAAAATTAAAGAGTTAATAAAGATCATTTAACCCCTCCCCCCCCCCCCCCCCCCCATTTCCAATAAAATAAAATAAAACACTGTGTAATTAAAAATAAATATAAACATATGTGGTATCGCCGGGTGCAGAAATGTCCAAATTATAAATATATATTGTTAATTAAACCGCACGGTCAATAGTGTATGCGCAAAAAAATTCCAAATCCAAAATAGCACATTTTTGGTCACTTTTTATATAATGAAAAAATGAATAAAAAGTGTCCAAAAAGTCCGATCAATACAAAAATGGTACCGCTAAAAACTTCAGATCATGGTGCAAAAAATGAGCCACCCTGTATGCAAAAAAATAAAAAAGTTATAGGGGTCAGAAAATGACAATTTTAAACGTATACATTTTCCTGCATGTAGTTATGATTTTTTCCAGAAGTCCGACAAAATCAAACCTATATAAGTAGGGGATCATTTTAATCTTATGGACCTACAGAATAAAGATAAGGTGTAATTTTTACCGAAATATGCGTAGAAACAAAAGCCCCGAAAAGTTACAAAATGGCATTTTTCCTTCAATTTTGTCTCACAATGATTTTTTTTCCATTTCACCGTAGATTTTTGGGTAAAATGACTGACGTCACTGCAAAGTAGAATTGGTGGCGCAAAAAATAAGTAATCAAATGGATTTTTAGGTGCAAAATTTAAAGGGTTATGATTTTTAAAAGATAAGGAGGAGAAAACGAAAGTGCAAAAATGGGAAAACCCACCGTCCCCCAGGTGTTAAAAATAATACTTTGTTATATCCCCTTTGTTGGCAATGACAGAGGTCACATGTTTTCTGTCTTCACAAGGTTCTCACACACTGTAGCTGGTATTTTGGCCCATTCCTCCATGCAGATCTCCTCTAGAGCAGTGATGTTTTGGGGCTGTTGCTGGGCAACAAGGACTTTCAACTCCCTCCAAAGGTTTTCTATGGGATTGAGATTTGGAGACTGGCTAGGCCACTCCAGGACCTTGAAATGCTTCTTATGAAGCCACTCCTTCATTGCCCGGGCGGTGTGTTTGGGATCATTGTCATGCTGAAAGACACAGCCACGTTTCGTCTTCAATGCCCTTTCTGATGGAAGGAGGTTCTCACCCAAAATCTCACGATACACGGCCCCATTCATTCTTTCCTTTACACAGATCAGTTGTCCTGGTCCCTTAGCAGAAAAACAGCCCCAAAGCACCCCCATGCTTCACAGTAGGTATGGTGTTCTTTGGATGCAACTCAGCATTCTTTCTCCTCCAAACACGACGAGTTGAGTTTTTACCAAAAAGTTCTACTTTGGTTTCATCTGACCATATGACATTCTCTCAATACTCTTCTGGATCATCCAAACGCTCTCTAGCAAACTTCAGACAGGCCCGGACATGTACTGGCTTAAGCAGGGGGACACGTCTGGCACTGCATGATTTGAGTCCCTGGCGGTGTAGTGTATTACTGATGGTAGCCTTTGTTACTTTGGTCCCAGCTCTCTGCAGGTCATTCACTAGGTTCCCCCCCCCCCCCCCATGTGTGGTTATGGGATTTTTGCTCACTGTTCTTGTGATCATTTTGACACCACGGGGTAAGATCTTGCGTGGAGCCCCAGATCGAGGGAGATTATCAGTGGTCTTGTATGTCTTCCATTTTCTAATAATTGCTCCCACAGTTGATTTCTTCACACCAAGCTGCTTGCCTATTGCAGATTCAGTCTTCCCAGCCTGGTGCAGGTCTACAATTTTGTTTCTGGTGTCCTTCGACAGCTCTTTGGTCTTGGCCATGGTGGAGTTTGGAGTGTGACTGTTTGAGGTTGTGGACAGGTGTCTTTTATACTGATAACAAGTTCAAACAGGAGCCATTAATACAGGTAACGAGTGGAGGACAGAGGAGACTCTTATAGAAGAAGTTACAGGTCTGTGAGAGGCAGAAATCTTACTTGTTTGTAGGTGACCAAATACTTTTTCCACTACAATTTGCAAATAAATTCTTTAAATATCAGACAATGTGATTTTATGGATTTTTTTCTCATTCTGTCTCTCATAGTTGAGGTTATAACCTATGATGAAAATTACAGCCTCTCATCTTTATAAGGGGGAGAACTTGCACAATTGGTGGCATTTATTTTATAGATTGTTATATAACCTGCTGCTGAGACTGTTACATAGCCTGCTGGTGAGACTGTTATATAGCCTGCTGGTGAGACTGTTATATAGCCTGCTTATGAGACTGTTACAGAGCCTGCTGGTGAGACTGTTATATAGCCTGCTGGTGAGACTGTTATATAGCCTGCTTATGAGACTGTTACAGAGCCTGCTCGTGAGACTGTTATATAGCCTGCTGGTGAGACTGTGAAATTATCTGCTGCTGAGACTTTTACAGAGCCTGCTGCTGAGACTTTTTCAGAGCCTGCTGCCGCTTAACATTGACAGATGAGGTGAGATCATTATTTGGTACAATTATACACTATTATGTCGATACTATCACCCCTTGAAGATGCCGGCCCAAAATCTGCACTACTGAGATACTCTGATGTGCTGGAGTCCACTGCGTGGGAAGAAATCACCCTCTGCACCAACATCCAGACAATCCCAGTATAGACGATAGTCAGGTAGTTTTTTTGCAGGTAGTTAAATCGGGGGCCGGTGCTCACAGTGTCGTGACCTGAAGGAAACACAACATATAATGATATATATTAATAAATGATTGTGACAACAGAAAATGTATAAACAACAGAATGATAAGGAGCCTCCGCCCAAGATAAAGATCATAGGTCAGTGTTTCCCAACCAGTGTGCCTCCAGCTGTTGTAAAACTACAACGCCCAGCGTGTCCGTACAGCCAAATGCTGGGAGTTGTAGTTTTGCAAGAGCTGGAGGCACCCTGTTTGGAAAACACTGCGGTAGAGATTAACCCTTAAAGGGGTACTCCGGTGAAAAACCTTTTTTTTTTTAAATCAACTGGTACCAGAAAGTTAAACAGATTTGTAAATTACTTCTATTAAAAAATCTTAATCCTTCCAGTACTTATCAGCTGCTGAATACTACAGCGGAAATTATTTTCTTTTTGAAACACAGAACTGTCAGCTGACATCATGAGCACAGTGCTCTCTGCTGACATCTCTGTCCATTTTAGGAACTGTCCAAAGCAGGAGAGGTTTGCTATGGGGGATTTCCTTTTACTCTGGCAGTTCCTAAAACAGAGAGCACTATGCTCATGATGTCAGCAGAGAGCTCTGTGTTTCAAACGGAAAAGAATTTCCACTGTAGTATTCAGCAGCTAATAAGTACAGCAAGGATTAACTCCTTAACGACGCAGGATGTATATTTACATCCTCCGCCGGCTACCGCGATATGCAGTGGGGGTCACGCGGTGTCCCCACGTCATATTGGGTCGGTCCCAGCTGCTATCAACGGCCGGGACCCGTTGCTAATACAGGACATCACCAATCGCAGTTATGCCCTGTATTAACCCCTCAGACGTGGCGATCAAAGCTGACCGCCGCGTCTGAAGTGAAAGTATCCTGGCTGCTCAGTCGGGACCACCGCGGTGAAATCGCGGCATCCTGAACAGCTGATCGGACACCGGGAGGGACCTTACCTGCCTCCTCAGTGTCCGATCGACGAATGACTGCTCCGTGCCTGAGATCCAGGCAGGAGCAGTCAAGCGCCGATAACACTGATCACAGGCGTGTTAATACACGCCTGTGATCAGTATAAGAGATCAGTGTGTGCAGTGTTATAGGTCCCTATGGGATAATAATGATCAGTGTAAGAGATCAATGTGTGCAGTGTTATAGGTCCCTATGGGATAACAATGATCAATGTAAGAGATCAGTGTGTGCAGTGTTATAGGTCCCTATGGGATAATAATGATCAGTGTAAGAGATCAATGCGTGCAGTGTTATAGGTCCCTATGGGATAACAATGATCAGTGTAAGAGATCAGTGTGTGCAGTGTTATAGGTCCCTATGGGATAATAATGATCAGTGTAAGAGATCAGTGTGTGCAGTGTTATAGGTCCCTATGGGACCTATAACACTGCCACTGTCTTGCCTCTTGAAAACGCTGTGGAGACAGCGAAACATGTAGAGGCGGCAATATAGTGTTTTTAAAGCTGTGTTTGAGAGTGGATTATAGGTTGCTGCAGAACCTTTAGTGTGGAGGTCCTTAGATCCCACTTGTACCGGAATTATCCCTCTCAGCACATACATTTTAAATCATTTCTTCTGGGATTATCTTTTATTCATTGAACATAATAAAAGTTATATTTTATAAGGGGAATAACAAGAGGTGTTTTGCACCCTGGGCTACAGCCCTAGGGTTTGGATAATAGTTGTAGTTGGCCTTTTGTGCCCCTTAGTGGGTCAATTTAGTCTAGTTTATAAGGGGAGCGGAATGTCTTTTTCGGGCGGGCGGAGGGAGAAGGGTGGAGGGGTGTTGCGCGGCGGGGCCTGGGGGAGCGGGATGTGTGGCAGCTGCGGCTGAGACTGTTTTCACCACAGGGTGCCTGCAGTCGTTTCCCCACTACAACTCCCAGCATGTCCTGACAGCCAATAGATGTCAGGGCAGGCTGGGAGTTGTAGTGGGGAAACAGCTGGAGGCACCCTGTATAGTTGAACTAAGGGCGGAAGTCGGACCCCCCCAGCAGGCATCAGTGACATCATGCCTGCTGGGGAAGTCTGCCTGGTAGTGAGCACACTACCAGGCAGAAAAAAAGCATTTCTAATATAGTAAAAAAAAATGTAAAGGCAGGGAGGGGGTTAGGGATAGATGGGCAATAGGCAGGGACAGAAAGAAAAAAAAAAGGGATGGTGAGAGCTACCCTTTAAGGGGTTAAGACTTTTTAAATAGAAGTAATTTACAAATCTGTTTAACTTTCTGGCACCAGTTGATTTAAAAAAAAAAAAAAAGGTTTTCACCGGAGTACCCCTTTAATGGCCAGTGAAAATGTTTTCCACCCTCATACACATATGAGGGCTTGTCTTTTGCGGGACCAACTGTGATACTCTGATGTGCTGGAGTCCACTGCGTGGGAAGAAATCACCCTCTGCACCAACATCCAGACAATCCCAGTATAGACGATAGTCAGGTAGTTTTTTTGCAGGTAGTTAAATCGGGGGCCGGTGCTCACAGTGTCGTGACCTGAAGGAAACACAACATATAATGATATATATTAATAAATAATTGTGACAACAGAAAATGTATAAACAACAGAATGATAAGGAGCCTCCGCCCAAGATAAAGATCATAGGTCAGTGTTTCCCAACCAGTGTGCCTCCAGCTGTTGTAAAACTACAACGCCCAGCGTGTCCGTACAGCCAAATGCTGGGAGTTGTAGTTTTGCAAGAGCTGGAGGCACCCTGTTTGGAAAACACTGCGGTAGAGATTAACCCTTAAAGGGGTACTCCGGTGAAAAACCTTTTTTTTTTTAAATCAACTGGTACCAGAAAGTTAAACAGATTTGTAAAGGGCTTGTCTTTTGCGGGACCAACTGTATTTTGTAATGACGCCTTTAATTGTGCCATAAAATATGCTGTAAAACAAAAAATTATTTGAGAGGTGAAATTGGAGAAAAAAAATGCAATTTTGCTCATTTGCAAGGAGATTTCGCCATTCACTGTGCAGTAAAATTATATTTATATTAAGCTTTATTCTATATATCTATATTTTTTAGGTCGTTACGATCACAACGATATCCAATTTGTATAGTTTCCAATATTTTCTTTAACTAACATTTTATTTATTTTTTAATATTTTTTATTTATTATATTTCACACAAATCACATACAGGATATTCTACTTTCTCTGAATATAACACTATAGGTGAATAAGAAAACGCAAAAAAAGAAGACAAAGAGGGAAAAAAAAAATTTCATATACCGTATTTTTCGCCCTATATGACGCACCGGCATATAAGGTGCATATTTATAGGTGCAAAATCTAGAAAAAAAAGATTCTGCACCCAACAGTGATCTTCAACCTGCGGACCTCCAGATGTTGCAAAACTACAACTCCCAGCATGCCAGGACAGCCAACGGCTGTCCTGGCATGCTGGGAGTTGTAGTTTTGCAACATCTGGAGGTCCGCAGGTTGAAGACCACTGGTATAGGAGTTAATACTCACGTGTCCCCGCCGCTCTGGACCCGTCACCGCTGCCCTGGATGTCGCCCTCCATCGCTGTCGCCGCGTCCCCGTGGTGTCCCTGACGCTCCGCACGTCTTCTACCCTGGGATCCACGCTCCCTGTCGCCGTCATCACGTCGCTACGCACGCCGCTCCTATTGGATGACAGGACGGCGTGCGCAACGACGTGATGACGTCGAAGGAGAGCGCCAGCCATGCAGGGGATCCCGGCACGGAGCAGACACTGAGGAGGCAGGTAAGGTCCCTCCCGGTGTCCTGTAAGCTGTTCGGGACGCCGCGGTGAAATCGCAGCGGTCCTGAACAGCCCGACTGAGCAGCTGGGTTAGTGTCATTTTCGCTTCAGACATGGCGGTCAGCTTTGATCGCCGCGTCTGAAGGGTTAATACAGGGCAGCACCGCGATCGGTGATGTCCTGTATCGGCCGCGGGTCCCGGCCGTTGATGGCCGCAGGGACCGCCGCGATAGGTGTGTTGGGGAAGAAAAAGTGCGTCTTATACGGCGAAAAATACGATACTTTAAAACACTTTTATTTTTTTATTTACTCTCTATGGAGTTGTGTTGTGTTGTGTTTGGACTCATTTTTTGCACCATGATCTGTCGTTTTTATTGTAACCATTTTGAGGTAGATGAGACTTTTTTATCGTGTTTTATGCACTTTTTTTTTTTACTGGATTTGATGCGACCGCACTTCAATAACATTATTATTTTAATAGTTGGGACAGTTCCTCGTGGGATTCTGTCAAATTAATTTTTTTTGTTTATTTACTTTTTAGAATTTGTAAAATTGTCGGGAAAGGGGGGGGGGGTGATTTGATCACATTATGATCATGCTGAGGCCTGCCATTAAAGGGGTACTCCGCCCCTAGACATCTTTTCCCCTATCCAAAGGATAGGGGATAAGAAGTATGATCGTGGGGGGAACAATCTCTGGCCTGGGAACCCCAGTGTTCTGAACATTTATGTTTTTGATTGTGCTGTCCTGTTCCCTCCATTCATGTCTTATTAAGAGAATAGATCTAACCAGAAAGGGCCCCTCTGCTCTTTAAAGGAGTACTCCAGTAGGAATAAAAAATGTTTTTAAATCAACTGGTGCTAGGAAGTTTTACAGATTTGTAAATTACTTATATATAAAATTCTTAATCCTTCCAGTACTTATCAGCTGCTGTATGCATTTCCCTGGAGCATACAACAGCTGATAAGTACTAGAAGGTTTAAGATTTTTAAATAGAAGTCATTTACAAATCTGTTTAACTTTCTGACACCAGTTGGTTTCTAAACATTAGTTTTCCACCGGAGTTCCCCTTTAAGGGCCCCAGTCACATGGTCTATAGACTGATATAAACCTTGGCCCCGGCTCAAGATGCGGCTGTGTACCGTGCGGCGCCTCCTGGAGGACGTCCAGCGACATCTGGTGCCAGCACGATAACAACGCGCCAAGTCGACTGTAAACTAATGTGATATTATGTAACAGCCGATACCGATCACATGTCCAAATACTGATATCAGCTGATAATAGTCTCAGGGATAGATGACACCTGAGATATTTAGGAGATTACATCGGGGAGGAGGCTCGGAGAACTGGAACCAAGGGGTCAGATAAGAACCAAAGCTACAATTCACACAGGTCAAAAGAACTGGACAATAAGAGATGGAAGAACATTGTCTGCTCTGAGGAGTCTCCATTCCCGCTGTGACATCAGATGGGTCAGAATTTGGTGTAAACAACAAAACAACATGAAGCCTGGACCCCTCCTGCCTTGTATCAGGTTCAGGCTGGTTGTGGTGTACTGGTGGGGACATTTTCTGGGCACACCTCAGGCCCCTTAGTAGAATTGGTATAAACACCACATCCTACCTGAGTATTGTTCCTGACCATGTCCGTCCCTTTATGACCACAGTGTCCCCTGTATCTTCTGATGATACTTCCAGCAGGATAATGTCCCAAGTCACATGACATCATCTCATACAGGACAATGAGGTCACATGACATCATCTCATACAGGACAATGAGGTCACATGACATCATCTCATACAGGACAATGAGGTCACATGACTCCAATGGCCTCCACAGTCACCAGATCTCATCCAGTAGATCACTGCTGGGATGTGGTGGAACCAGAGATTCTCATCATGGATCCAACAAATCTACAGCAACTGTGTGATGTCATCATGTCCATATGTAGGAACTGTGCGATGTCATCATGTCTATATGAAGGAACTGTGTGATGTCATCATGTCCATATAGAAGAACTGTGTGATGTCATCATGTCTATATGAAGGAACTGTGTGATGTCATCATGTCTATATGAAGGAACTGTGTGATGTCATCATGTCCATATAGAAGAACTGTGTGATGTCATCATGTCTATATGGAGGAACTGTGTGATGTCATCATGTCCATATGGAGGAACTGTGTGATGTCATCATGTCCATATGGAGGAACTGTGTGATGTCATCATGTCCATATGGAGGAACTGTGTGATGTCATCATGTCCATATGGAGGAACTGTGTGATGTCATCATGTCTATATGGAAGAACTGTGTGATGTCATCATGTCTATATGGAGGAACTGTGTGATGTCATCATGTCTATATGGAAGAACTGTGTGATGTCATCATGTCTATATGGAGGAACTGTGTGATGTCATCATGTCTATATGGAGGAACTGTGTGATGTCATCATGTCCATATGGAGGAACTGTGTGATGTCATCATGTCTATATGGAAGAACTGTGTGATGTCATCATGTCCATATGGAGGAACTGTGTGATGTCATCATGTCCATATGGAGGAACTGTGTGATGTCATCATGTCTATATGAAGGAACTGTGTGATGTCATCATGTCTATATGGAAGAACTGTGTGATGTCATCATGTCTATATGGAAGAACTGTGTGATGTCATCATGTCCATATGGAGGAACTGTGTGATGTCATCATGTCTATATAGAGGAACTGTGTGATGTCATCATGTCTATATGAAGGAACTGTGTGATGTCATCATGTCCATATGGAAGAACTGTGTGATGTCATCATGTCCATATGGAGGAACTGTGTGATGTCATCATGTCCATATGGAGGAACTGTGTGATGTCATCATGTCCATATGGAGGAACTGTGCGATGTCATCATGTCCATATGGAGGAACTGTGTGATGTCATCATGTCCATATGGAGGAACTGTGTGATGTCATCATGTCCATATGGAGGAACTGTGCGATGTCATCATGTCTATATAGAGGAACTGTGTGATGTCATCATGTCTATATGAAGGAACTGTGTGATGTCATCATGTCTATATGGAAGAACTGTGTGATGTCATCATGTCTATATGGAGGAACTGTGTGATGTCATCATGTCCATATGGAGGAACTGTGTGATGTCATCATGTCCATATGGAGGAACTGTGTGATGTCATCATGTCCATATGGAGGAACTGTGTGATGTCATCATGTCCATATGGAGGAACTGTGTGATGTCATCATGTCCATATGGAGGAACTGTGTGATGTCATCATGTCTATATGAAGGAACTGTGTGATGTCATCATGTCTATATGGAAGAACTGTGTGATGTCATCATGTCTATATGGAAGAACTGTGTGATGTCATCATGTCCATATGGAGGAACTGCGTGATGTCATCATGTCTATATGAAGGAACTGTGTGATGTCATCATGTCTATATGGAAGAACTGTGTGATGTCATCATGTCTATATGGAAGAACTGTGTGATGTCATCATGTCTATATGAAGGAACTGTGTGATGTCATCATGTCTATATGAAGGAACTGTGTGATGTCATCATGTCCATATAGAGGAACTGTGCGATGTCATCATGTCTATATAGAGGAACTGTGAGATGTCATCATGTCTATATGGAGGAACTGTGTGATGTCATCATGTCCATATGGAGGAACTGTGCGATGTCATCATGTCTATATGGAGGAACTGTGTGATGTCATCATGTCCATATGGAGGAACTGTGTGATGTCATCATGTCCATATAGAGGAACTGTGTGATGTCATCATGTCCATATGGAGGAACTGTGTGATGTCATCATGTCCATATAGAAGAACTGTGTGATGTCATCATGTCATATGGGGGAACTGTGTGATGTCATCATGTCTATATGGAGGAACTGTGTGATGTCATCATGTCCATATGGAGGAACTGTGTGATGTCATCATGTCCATATGGAGGAACTGTGTGATGTCATCATGTCCATATGGAGGAACTGTGTGATGTCATCATGTCCATATGGAGGAACTGTGTGATGTCATCATGTCCATATGGAGGAACTGTGTGATGTCATCATGTCCATATGGAGGAACTGTGTGATGTCATCATGTCCATATGGAGGAACTGTTTGATGTCATCATGTCCATATGGAGGAACTGTGTGATGTCATCATGTCCATATAGAAGAACTGTGTGATGTCATCATGTCATATGGAGGAACTGTGTGATGTCATCATTTCCATATGGAGGAACTGCGTGATGTCATCATGTCCATATGGGGGAACTGTGTGATGTCATCATGTCCATATGGGGGAACTGTGTGATGTCATCGTGTCCATATGGAGGAACTGTGTGATGTCATCATGTCCATATGGAGGAACTGTGTGATGTCATCATGTCCATATGGAGGAACTGTGTGATGTCATCATGTCCATATGGAGGAACTGTGTGATGTCATCATGTCCATATGGAGGAACTGTTTGATGTCATCATGTCTATATGGAGGAACTGTGTGATGTCATCATGTCCATATGGAGGAACTGTGTGATGTCATCATGTCTATATGGAGGAACAGTGTGATGTCATCATGTCCATATGGAGAACTGTGTGATGTCATCATGTCTATATGGAGGAACTGTGTGATGTCATCATATCCATATGGAGGAACTGTGTGATGTCATCATGTCCATATGGAGGAACTGTGTGATGTCATCAAGTCTATACAGAGGAACTGTGTGATGTCATCATGTCTATAAGGAGGAACTGTGTGATGTCATCATGTCTATAAGGAGGAACTGTGTGATGTCATCATGTCCATATGGAGG
Organism: Hyla sarda; assembly: GCF_029499605.1. Classification (NCBI taxonomy): domain Eukaryota; kingdom Metazoa; phylum Chordata; class Amphibia; order Anura; family Hylidae; genus Hyla; species Hyla sarda. The sequence goes on from NC_079195.1 coordinate 11,090,924, forward strand.
AACTGTGTGATGTCATCATGTCTATATGAAGGAACTGTGTGATGTCATCATGTCCATATAGAGGAACTGTGTGATGTTATCATGTCCATATAGAGGAACTGTGTGATGTCATCATGTCTATATGGAGGAACTGTGCGATGTCATCATGTCTATATAGAGGAACTGTGAGATGTCATCATGTCTATATGGGGGAACTGTGTGATGTCATCATATCCATATGGAGGAACTGTGTGATGTCATCATATGCATATGGAGGAACAGTGTGATGTCATTATTTATATTAATCATATTGGTTTCCTAAGACATTGTCCACTTAGAGTTCTATAACCTTGGGAGAAG